>NW_027310062.1:0-263591 GCF_047496795.1 Chiloscyllium punctatum
CTGTCCGCCCACTCTGCCCCCCTCTCTGTCCCCCGCTCTCTTTCCCCCTCTCTCTGCCCCCTCTCTCTGCCCCTCTCTCTCTCTGTCCCCCACTCCCTCTGTTCCTCTCTCTCTGCCCCCCTCTCTCTGCTCCACACTCTCTCTGCCCCTCTCTCTCTGTCCCCCTCTCTCTGACACCCTCTCTCTCTGTCCCCCCGTCCCCCTCTCTCTCTGTCCCCCCTCTCTCTGCCTCCCCCTCTCTGTCCACCCCTCTCTCTGTCCCTCCTCTCTCTGTCCCCCTCTCTCTCTGTTCCCCTCTCTCTCTGTCTCCCTCTCTCTCTGTCCCCCCCTCTCTCTGGCCCCTCTCTCTGCCCCCCTCTCTCTCTGTTCACCTCTCTCTCTGTCTCCCTCTCTCTCTCTGTCCCCCCCTCTCTCTCTGTCCCCCTCTCTCTCTGCCCCCCTCTTTTTCTCTCGCTCTCTCTGCCCCCTCTCCTCAGCCCCCTCTCTCTCTGCCCTAATCTCTCTCTGTCCCCCACTCCCTCTGTCCCCCTCCTCTCTCCCCCTCCTCCCCCCTTCCCCCCGTCCCCCTCTCTCTCTGTCCCCCTCTCTCTCTGTCCTCCCTCTTCTGTCCCCCGCCTCTCTCTGTCCCCCCGTCCCCCTCTCTCTCTGCCCCCTCTATCTGTCCCCCTCTCTCTCTATCCTTCCCTCTCTCTGTCGCCCCCTCTCTCTGACCCCCCTCTATGTGTCCCTCTCTCTCTCTGTCCCCCCATTCTCTGTCCCCCCTCTCTCCTTTCCCCCTCTCTCTGTCTCCCCCTCTCTCTGTCCCCCTCTCTCTGTCTCCCCACTCTCTGCCCCCTCTCTCTGTTCCCCCTCTCTCTGCCCCCCGCTGTCTATGTTCCCCTCTCTCTGTGTTCCCCCCTCTCTCTGTCCCCCTCTCTCTGTCTCCCTCTCTCTCTTCCCCCCTCTCTCTGTCCCCCCTCTCTCTGTCCCCCCTCTCTCTCTGTCCCCCTCTCTCTCTGTCCCCCTCTCTCTGTCCCCCTCTCTCTCTGTCCCCCTCTCTCTGTCCCCCCTCTCTCTCTGTCCCCCTTTCTCTCTGACCCCCTCTCTCTCTTCCCCCTCTCTCTCTGTCCCCCTCTCTCTGTCCCCCTCTCTCTCTGTCCCCCTCTCTCTGTCCCCCCCTCTCTCTGTCCCCCCCTCTCTGTCCCCCTCTCTCTCTGTCCCACTCTCTCTGTCCCCCTCTCTTTGTCCCCCCCTCTCTCTGCCCCCCTCTCCCCCTCTCTCTGTCCCCCTCTCTCTGTCCCTCTCTCTCTGTCCCCCCTCTCTCTGTCCCGCTCTCTCTGTCCCCCTCTCTCTGTCCCCCTCTCTCTCTGTCCCCCCCTCTCTCTGTCCCCCTCTCTCTCTGTCCCCCTCTCTCTGTCACCCCTCTCTCTCTGTCCCCCTCTCTCTCTGTCCCCCTCTCTCTGACCCCTCTCTCCCTGTCCCCCTCTCTCTGTCCCCTCTCTCTCTCTGTCCCCCTCTCTCTCTGTCCCCCTCTCTCTCTTCCCCCTCTCTCTCTGTCCCCCTCTCTCTCTGTCCCCCTCTCTCTCTGGCCCCTCTCTCTGTCCCCCTCTCTCTGTCCCCCTCTCTCTCTGTACCCCTCTCTCTCTGTCCCCCTCTCTATCTGTCCCCCTCTCTCTGTTCCCCTCTCTTTGTCCCCCTCTCTCTCTTTCCCCCTCTCTCTGTCCCCCTCTCTCTCTGTCCACCCTCTCTCTGTCCCCCTCTCTCTGTCCCCCTCTCTATCTGTCCCCCCTCTCTCTGTCCCCCTCTCTCTGTCCCCCTCTCTCTCTGTCCCCCTCTCTCTGTCCCCCCCACTCTCTGTCCCCCCCTCTCTGTCCCCCTCTCTCTCTGTCCCACTCTCTCTGTCCCCCCTCTCTTTGTCCCCCCCTCTCTCTGCCCCCCTCTTTGAGGAAAGACATTCTGGCTATTGAGGGAGTGCAGCGTAGGTTCACGAGGTCAATTCCTGGAATGGCAGGATTGCCTTACACGGAAAGACTGAAGCGACTGGGCTTGTATACCCTTGAGTTTAGAAGACTGAGAGGGGATCTGATTGAAACGTATAGGCTTATGAAAGGATTGGACACTCTGGCAGGAGGGAACATATTTCCGTTGATGGGGGAGTGCCGAACCAGAGGACACAACTTAAAAATACGGGGTAGACCATTTAGGACAGAGATGAGGAGAAACTACTTCACACAGAGAGTGGTGGCTGTGTGGAATGCTCTGCCCCAGAGGGCAGTGGAGGCCCAGTCTCTGGATTCTTTTAAGAAAGAATTGGATAGAGCTCTTAAAGATAGTGGAGTCAAGGGGTATGGAGATAAGGCTGGAACAGGATACTAATTAGGAATGATCAGCCATGATCATATTGAATGGCGGTGCAGGCTCGAAGGGCAGAATGGCCTACTCCTGCGTCTATTGTCTATTGTCTATTGTCTATTGTCTCTCTCTGTCCCCCTCTCTCTGTCCCTCTCTCTCTGTCCCCCCTCTCTCTGTCCCGCTCTCTCTGTCCCCCTCTCTCTGTCCCCCTCTCTCTCTGTCCCCCCCTCTCTCTGTCCCCCCCCTCTCTCTCCCCCCTCTCTCTGTCCCCCTCTCTCTGCCCCCCCTCTCTCTCTGTCCCCCCCTCTCTCTGTCCCCCCTCTCTCTCTGTCCCCCCTCTCTCTGTCCCCTCTCTCTCTGTCCCCCTCTCTCTGTCCCCCTCTCTCTGTCCCCCTCTCTCTCTGTCCCCCTCTCTCTCTTCCCCCTCTCTCTCTGTCCCCCCCTCTCTCTGTCCCCCCTCTCTCTGTCCCCCCTCTCTCTGTCCCCCTCTCTCTGTCCCCCCTCTCTCTGTCCACCCTCTCTCTGTCCCCCTCTCTCTGTCCCGTTCTCTCTCTTCCCCCTCTCTCTCTGTCCCCACTCTCTCTGTCCCCCCTCTCTCTGTCCCCCCTCTCTCTCTGTCCCCCTCTCTCTGTCCCCCCTCTCTCTGTCCCCCCTCTCTCTGTCCCCCCTCTCTCTGTCCCCCTCTCTCTGTCTCCCTCTCTCTCTTCCCCCCTCTCTCTGTACCCCCTCTCTCTGTCCCCCCTCTCTCTCTGTCCCCCTCTCTCTCTGTCCCCCTCTCTCTGTCCCCCTCTCTCTCTGTCCCACTCTCTCTGTCCCCCCTCTCTCTCTGTCCCCCTTTCTCTCTGACCCCCTCTCTCTCTTCCCCCTCTCTCTCTGTCCCCCTCTCTCTCTGTCCCCCTCTCTCTCTGTCCCCCTCTCTCTGTCCCCCTCTCTCTTTCCCCCTCTCTCTCTGTCCCCCTCTCTCTCTGTCCCCCTCTCTATCTGTCCCCCTCTCTCTGTTCCCCTCTCTTTGTCCCCCTCTCTCTCTTTCCCCCTCTCTCTGTCCCCTCTCTCTCTGTCCCCCCTCTCTCTGTCCACCTCTCTCTGTCCCCCTCTCTATCTGTCCCCCTCTCTCTGTCCCCCTCTCTCTGTCCCCCTCTCTTTGTCCCCCTCTCTCTCTGTCCCCTCTCTCTCAGTCCCCCTCTCTCTCTGTCCCTCTCTCTCAGTCCCCCTCTCTCTCTGTCCCCTCTCTCTCTGTCCCCCCTCTCTCTATCCCCTCTATCTCTCTCCCCCTCTCTCTCTCTCCCCCTCTCTCTGTCCCCCTCTCTCTCTGTCCCCCCTCTCTCTCTGTCCCCCTCTCTCTCTGTCCCCCCCTCTCTCTGTCCCCCTCTCTCTGTCCCCCTCTCTCTGTCCCCCTCTCTCTCTGTCCCCTCTCTCTCTATCCCCTCTCTCTCTGTCCCCCTCTCTCTCTGTCCCCCTCTCTCTGTCCCCCCCTCTCTCTGTCCCCCCCTCTCTGTCCCCCCTCTCTCTGTCCCCCTCTCTCTATCCCCCTCTCTCTGTCCCCTCTCTCTCTGTCCCGCTCTCTCTGTCCCCCTCTCTCTGTCCCCCTCTCTCTCTGTCCCCCCCTCTCTCTGTCCCCCCCCTCTCTCTCCCCCCTCTCTCTGTCCCTCTCTCTCTGTCCCCCTCTCTCTCTGTCCCCCTCTCTCTCTGTCCCCCCTCTCTCTGTCCTCCTCTCTCTGTCCCCCTCTCTCTCTGTCCCCCTCTCTCTCTGCCCCCCCTCTCTCTGTCCCCCCTCTCTCTCTGTCCCCTCTCTCTCTGTCCCCCTCTCTCTGTCCCCCTCTCTCTCTGTCCCCCTCTCTCTCTGTCCCCCCTCTCTCTCTGTTCCCCTCTCTCTCTGTCCCCCCCTCTCTCTGTCCCCCCTCTCTCTCTGTCCCCCCTCTCTCTGTCCCCCCCCCTCTCTCTCCCCCTCTCTCTCTCTGTCCCCCTCTCTCTGTCCCCCTCTCTCTCTGTCCCCCTCTCTCTCTGTCCCCCCTCTGTCTGTCCTCCTCTCTCTGTCCCCCTCTCTCTCTGTCCCCCTCTCTCTCTGTCCCCCCTCTGTCTGTCCTCCTCTCTCTGTCCCCCTCTCTCTCTGTCCCCCTCTCTCTCTGCCCCCCCTCTCTCTGTCCCCCCTCTCTCACTGTCCCCTCTCTCTCTGTCCCCCTCTCTCTGTCCCCCTCTCTCTCTGTCCCCCTCTCTCTCTGTCCCCCTCTCTCTCTGTTCCCCTCTCTCTCTGTCCCCCCCTCTCTCTGTCCCCCCCCTCTCTCTGTCCCCCCTCTCTCTCTGTCCCCCCTCTCTCTGTCCCCCTCTCTCTGTCCCCCTCTCTCTCTCTGTCCCCCACTCTCTCTGTTCCCCTCTCTCTCTGTTCCCCTCTCTCTCTGCCCCCCTCTCTCTCTGTCTCCCTCTCTCTCTGTCCCCCTCTCTTTCCCACCCGCCTCTCTCTGTTCCCCGCTCTCTGTCCCCCTCTGTCTGTCTCCATCTGTATGTCCCCTTCTCTCTGTCCCCCCTCTCTCTCCCACCTGCCTCTCTCACCCCCGCTCTCTGCCCCCCTCTGTCTGTCGCCCTCTCTCTGCCCCCCCCCATCTCCCATCCGCTTCCCTCTATCCCCCCTCTTTGGCCCCCTCTCTCTCTGCCCCCCTCTCTCTGTCCCACGCTCTCTCCCACCAGCCTCTCTCTGACCCCTCTCTCTCTCCCACCTGCCTCTCTCTCTGTCCCCCTCTTTCTGTCCCCCTCTCTCTCTGCCCCCTCACTCTCTCCCACTCTCTCTCTCCCCCCTCTCTGCCCCCCCTCTGTCGCCCTCACTTTCTGTCCCCTCTCTCTCTGTCCCCCACTCTCTCTGTTCCCCACTCTCTCTGTCCCCCTACTATCTCCATCCCCCCTCTCTCTCTGAACCCCTCTGCCACCCCACTCTGTACCCCTCTCTCTCCCCCACTCTCTGACCCCCTCTCTCACCCCACTCTGTACCCCTCTCTTCCTGTCCCCCCACTCACTGACCCCCGCTACCTGCCCCTCTTTCTGTCCCCCTCTCCCTCACACCCGCCTCTCTCTTTCTCCCTCTCTCTGTTCCTCCATCTCTCTGCCCCCTCTCTCTGCCCCCCTCTCTCTCTGCTCCCCTCTTTCTGTCCCCTTCTCTCTCTGACCCCCTTTCTCTCTGACCCCCTCTATCTGTCCCACTCTCTCTGTTCCCTCCCTCTCTGTCCCCTCTCTGTCCCCTTCTATCTCCCCCACTCTCTGTGCCCCTGTCTCTTTCACCTCTCCCTGTCCCCCCCTCCCTCCCACCCGCCTCTATCTTTTCCCCTCTCTCTGTTCCCCTCTCTCTCTGTCCCCCTCTATCTCCCCCACTCTCTGTGCCCGTCTTTCTGTCCCCCCTCTCTGACACCCTCTATTTCCCCCACTCTCTGTCCCCCTCTCTCTGCCCCCCTCTGTCTGCCGCATCTCTCTGCCCCACTCTGTCTCTGCCCCCCTCTCTCTGCCCCCTTCTCTCTCTGTCCCCCTCTCTCTGTCATCCTCTCTTGTCGCCATCTCTCTGCCCTCCTCTCTCTGCCTCCTTCTCTCTCTATCCCCTTCTCTCTCTCTCTCCACCCCTTCTCTCTGTCCCCCCTCTCTCTGACAACCCCTCTCTCTGTCCCCTATTGTCTGCCCCCTCTCTCTGCTCCACTCTCTCTCTGACCCACTCTCTCAGTTCCCGTCTCTCTGTCTCCCTCTCTCTCTGTCCCCTCTCTCTGTCCCCTGTCTCTGTGTTCCCCTCTCTCTGTCCCCCTCTCTCTCTGTCCCCCTCTCTCTCTGTCCTCTCTCTCTGTCCACCCTCTCTGTCACTGTCCCTCCCCTCTGTCGCCTTCTCTCTGACCCCTCTCTCTGTCCCCTCTCTCTCTGTCCTGCCATCTCTCTGTCCACTTCTCTCTCTCTCCTTCCCTCTCTGTCCCCCCTCTCTGTCCCCCGTCTCTCTGCCTCCCCCTCTCTGTCCCCCTCTCTCTCTGTCTCCCTCTCTCTCTGTTTCTCTCTCTCTCTGCCCCCCTCTCTCTCTATCCCCGTCTCTCTGTCTCCCGCCTCTCTTTGTCCCCCCCGTCCCTCTCTCTCTCTGTCCCCTTTCTCTCTCTGTCCCTCTCTCTCACTGTCCCCCCCGTCGCCTTCTCTCTGACCCCACTCTCTCTGTCCCCTCTCTCTCTGTCCACTTCTCTCTCTGTCCCGCTCTCTCTGTCCCCCTCTCTCTGTCCCCCTCTCTCTGTCCCCCCCTCTCTTTCCCCCCTCTCTGTACCCCTCTGTCCGCCCACTCTGCCCCCCTCTCTGTCCCCCGCTCTCTTTCCCCCTCTCTCTGCCCCCTCTCTCTGCCCCTCTCTCTCTCTGTCCCCCACTCCCTCTGTTCCTCTCTCTCTGCCCCCCTCTCTCTGCTCCACACTCTCTCTGCCCCTCTCTCTCTGTCCCCCTCTCTCTGACACCCTCTCTCTCTGTCCCCCCGTCCCCCTCTCTCTCTGTCCCCCCTCTCTCTGCCTCCCCCTCTCTGTCCAGCCCTCTCTCTGTCCCTCCTCTCTCTGTCCCCCTCTCTCTCTGTTCCCCTCTCTCTCTGTCTCCCTCTCTCTCTGTCCCCCCCTCTCTCTGGCCCCTCTCTCTGCCCCCCTCTCTCTCTGTTCACCTCTCTCTCTGTCTCCCTCTCTCTCTCTGTCCCCCCCTCTCTCTCTGTCCCCCTCTCTCTCTGCCCCCCTCTTTTTCTCTCGCTCTCTCTGCCCCCTCTCCCTCAGCCCCCTCTCTCTCTGCCCTAATCTCTCTCTGTCCCCCACTCCCTCTGTCCCCCTCTCTCTCTGTCCCCCCGTCCCCCTCTCTCTCTGTCCCCCTCTCTCTCTGTCCTCCCTCTTTCTGTCCCCCGCCTCTCTCTGTCCCCCCGTCCCCCTCTCTCTCTGCCCCCTCTATCTGTCCCCCTCTCTCTCTATCCTTCCCTCTCTCTGTCGCCCCCTCTCTCTGACCCCCCTCTATGTGTCCCTCTCTCTCTCTGTCCCCCCATTCTCTGTCCCCCCTCTCTCCTTTCCCCCTCTCTCTGTCTCCCCCTCTCTCTGTCCCCCTCTCTCTGTCTCCCCACTCTCTGCCCCCTCTCTCTGTTCCCCCTCTCTCTGCCCCCCGCTGTCTGTGTTCCCCTCTCTCTGTGTTCCCCTCTCTCTCTATCTCCCTCTCTCTATCTCCCTCTCTCTCTCCCCCCTCTCTCTCGCGCTCTCTCTGCCCCCCTTGCTCTCTGACCCCTCTCTCCCTGCCCCCCACTCTCTCTGCCACCCCCTCTCTCTGCCCCCTCTCTCTCTGCCCCCCCCCTCTCTCTGTCCGCCTCTCTCTGTCCCCTTCTCTCTCTGTCCCTCTCTCTCTGCCCCCTCTCTCTCTGTCCGCCTCTCTCTGTCCCCTTCTCTCTCTCTCCCTCTCTCTCTGCCCCCCTCTCTCTCTGTCCCCCTCTCTCTCTGTCCCCTTCTCTCTCTCTCCCTCTCTCTCTGCCCCCCTCTCTCTCTGTCCCCCTCTCTCTCTGTCCCCCTCTCTCTCTGTCCCTCTCTCTCTGCCCCCTCTCTCTCTGTCCCCTCTCTCTCTGCCCCCCTCTCTCTCTGTCCCTCTCTCTCTGCCCCTTCTCTCTCTGCCCCCCTCTCTCTCTGTCCCCTTCTCTCTCTGCCCCCCTTTCTCTCTGTCCCCCTCTCTCTCTGCCCCCCTCTCTCTCTGTCCCCCCCTCTCTCTGCCCCCCCCTCTCTCTCTGGCCCCTCTCTCTCTGTCCCCCTCTCTCTCTGTCCCCTCTCTCTGTCCCCTTCTCTCTCTCTCTCTCTGCCCCCCTCTCTCTCTGCCCCCCTCTCTCTCTCCCCTCCTCTCTCTGTCCCCCTCTCTCTCTGTCCCCTCTCTCTGTCCCCTTCTCTCTCTCTCTCTCTCCCTCTGCCCCCCTCTCTCTGCCCCCCTCTCTCTCCCCCCCCTCTCTCTGCCACCTCTCTCTGTCCCCCTCTCTCTCTGTCCCCCTCTCTCTGTCCCCCCTCTCTCTGTCCCCATCTCTCTCTGTCCCCTCTCTCTCTGTTGCCCTGTCTCTCTGTCCCCCTCTCTCTCTGTCCCCCTCTCTCTGTCCCCCCTCTCTCTGTCCCCATCTCTCTCTGTCCCCTCTCTCTCTGTTCCCCTCTCTCTCTGTCTCCCTCTCTCTCTGTACCTTCTCTCTCTGCCCCCTCTCTCTCGCTCTCTCTCTGTCCCCCTCTCTCTCTGCCCCCCCTCTCTGCCCCCCTCTCTCTCTGCCCCCTCTCTCTCTGCCCCCCTCTCTCTCTGTCCCCCACTCTCTCTGTTCCCCTCTCTTTCTGTTCCCCTCTCCCTTTGTCTCCCTCTCTCTCTGTCTCCCTCTCTCTGTGTGTCTCTCTCTCTCTCTGTCCCCCACATTGTCTGTCACCCTCTCTCTCTCCCCCCTCTCTCTCTGCCTCCCTCTCTCTCTCGCCTTCTCTCTGCCCCCCCGCCCCCTCTCTCTCTGCTCCCCTCTCTCTCTGCCCCCGCTCTCTCTGCCCCATCTCTCTGTCCCCCTCTCTCTGTCCCCTCTCTCTGTCCCCCTCTCTCTCTGTCCCCTCTCTCTCTGTCCCCTCTCTCTGTTCCCCTCTCTCTTTGTCCCCTTCTCTCTCTGCCCCCCTCTCTCTCTGTCCCCCTCTCTCTCTGTCCCTCCTCTCTCTGTCTCCCACTCTCTCTGCCCCCTCTCTCTCTGCCCCCTCTCTCTCTGTCCCCTCTCTCTGTCCCCTTCTCTCTCTCTCTCTGCCCCCTCTCTCTCTGCCCCCTCTCTCTCTGTCCACTCTCTCTCTGTCCCCCTCTCTCTCTGTCCCCCTCTCTCTGTCCCCCTCTCTCTCTGTTCCCCTCTCTCTCTGTCCCCTTCTCTCTCTGCCCCCCTCTCTCTCTGTGCCCCTCTCTCTGCCCCCTCTCTCTCTGCCCCCTCTCTCTGCCCCCTCTCTCTGTCCCTCTCTCTCTGTCCCCTCTCTCTGTCCCCTTCTCTCTCTGTCCCCCTCTCTCTCTGTCCCCCTCTCTCTGTCCTCTCTCTCTGTCCCCCTCTCTCTCTGCCCTCCCTCTCTCTGCCCCCTCTCTCTGTCCCCCTCTCTCTGTCCTCTCTCTCTGTCCCCTTCTCTCTCTGTCCCCCTCTCTCTCTGTCCCCCTCTCTGTCCCCCTCTCTCTCTGTCCCCTCTCTCTCTGTTCCACTCTCTCTCTGCCCCCCTCTCTCTCTGTCTCCCTCTCTCTCTGTCCCCTTCTCTCTCTGTCCCCCTCTCTCTCTGTCCCCCTCTCTGTCCCCCACTCTCTCTGTCCCCCTCTCTCTCTGTTCCCCTCTCTCTCTGCCCCCATCTCTCTCTGTCTCCCTCTCTCTCTGCCCCCCTCTCTCTCTGTCTCCCTCTCTCTCTGTCACCCTCTCTCTCTGCCCCCCCTCTCTCTGACCCCTCTCTCATTATGTCCTCCCCTATTTCTCTCTCTCTCCCTCCCTCCCTCACCTTATTTCTCCCTTCCCTCTCTCTCTGTCTTTCCCTGCTCCTTCGCTCTCTCTCCATCTTCTCTCACTCTCGATCTCCCTATCTTGGTCTCTCTTTTCCCACCACCCTCCGTTTCTCTCTAACTGAATCTCTCTCCCTTCTGTCCCGCCCTTATTCTCTCTCTCTGACACACTCTGTCTCCCTGGTCCTTCCCTCTCCCTCTGACCCAGAGACTGCAGGTTGGTGGTGAGTCTGCTTGTGGGGGTTGGGGGGGTGGGGGGGCTTGTGGGTGTGAGATGATCGAGAGATGTGGGAAGTGGGAGGTGGGGAAAATGGGGTAGAGCCAGAATTGTGAGAAGGAGATAGAGACGGCAGGAGAGAGAGAGAGAGAGAGAGAGAGAGAGAGAGAGAGTGAGGGGGAGAGAGAAGAATGGAGGCAGGTGGATAAACTCATGTTGGGGGTGTGAGAGAGAGAGAGGGGGAGAGTGAGGCAGAAAGAATAGTGGAGGCAGGTGGAGAAACTGGGGTTGGGGGCTCTGAGAGGGGACCAGAGAGAGTGAAAGGGAGAGGTGGTGAGAAAGAGAGATTGTGCAGGAAGGGAGAGATGGAGAGAATTGAGGAGGAAAAGTGGGGGTGAGGAATTGGGGAGGCCAGGTTGGAATGGGGGTGTCAGAGGGAGTTAAACCCAGCTCCTGAGCTCAGGGCGCGGTGCCCTCCCCTTCCCTGAGGACCAGGACTTGGGGCTGAGTCTGTCTCTCCAGCTCAGCTTCTCCAACACAAAGACACACAACAACATCGGTCACTCTGCTGCTCGGCACGATTTAATCAACATTGTTATTGGTTACAAATGGAAGTGATGGATACAGTCAGTGGGATGGTGCCTTTTCTCACGAGCACCTGAGTTGTGAGAAACATTGAAATGTTTCCCTGTAACCCCCCTGTGGGATAAGGATGGACAAACCAGCCCTACCCTCAGTCTGTTACCATAGCGACAGGCTGCTCTATCGCTGAAACACTGAACTGAAATGAGAAAATCCCAGATGGATTGATTAATGAGGGAATTTGATGGATGGATGGATTTGGGTGAAGGGATATTTCAGCACATTCTTCAGCTGCTGCCTGAACTTAGTCTGGGTCACGGCATAAATCGCGGTGTTTGTGCAGCAACTGAGGAGCTGCAGCATGAAGCCCAATTCCTGCACAAAGGGATGGAGATACACAGACCGATACCCAATCCACGACATCCGTCTCCATATCGAAAACAGCATTAACACTGACCATAACAGGATGAAATTGGCCGAGATCACAAACAGTAAAATGATGGATTTTTTTCGGTTTCTCATTTCAGTGTCAGACTGAGCGTCCCCATTGGTGTGAGCGCGGAGTCTCCTGCGGGCTCTGCTGGTCACTAAAATGTGTCTGACAGTGAGAACATTGAGCAGCAGAATCAGGAGAAATGGGACACACGGGGTTAGAATGTGGTGGAGGGACTCGATTGTGACCCAGACACTGGAGGATAGAACACCGACTGTTACAGAACAAAACCAGGGGGAGTTCCCCAGCGAATACCGAGCCTCGAGCACAAAATACCAGAAAATGTTCTTTAAACAGCTCAGCACAGTCACTGCTCCCAGAACCACAGCCGCCGTTTTCTCGCTGCAATATTTACTTTTCAGCTTCCGGCAACAAATGGCCACAAACCGATCAAAGGTGAAAGTGACGGTGAACCAGACAGAGCAGTCTGTGGCTGCATAAAGCAGGACGGCGTGGATATTACACACGGGGACGGAGAACATCAGGAAATAAAACTGTTCCCAATAAACAATGGGAATGTGTCTCAGGATCAGGTCGAGGATAATGACCAGGAGATCCGCCGCTGCCATGGCCCCCAGGTAACGTCTGACACATGGAGACAATCCACAATCTTTATAAAGCAGGACGTAGATGGTCACTACGTTAACTGTGAGGAAGGAAAACAAACCCATTATCCATCAGCCTGGAGGCAAAGGGACCCGTTTGATCGGGGACCCAGTGAGATTTTCAAATGTGTCCCTGTATTCAGGGATTTATTAAAATAATTGGAGCTGGAATAACAAATGGGAAGGTCGGAATTACTGACAAAAATGTGACATCAACCACAAGACACCCTCCCTCCCCAAACACACAGAGACACATCCATGAGGACAGATGGTTTCTAGAACATTCCCACACACTCGATCCCTCGAGAGCAGACACAGGTCACTCCTTCCCAGTTCCTAATATGGAGGGTGGAAACATTGCTGTCCTGAAGGATTCTCTCCCAGTTTCCTGAAGACAAACGGAGTTTGGGAATTCCTGTATTTTGGTCTAAATTGTGGTCGATCCTGTGTCGTGGAGAAATGTAAACGCAGGGAAAACGTATTCCCCCCTTTAACTGCCTGAGGGGCCTTCGGAACAGTGTCTCCTTCTCCCTGGAACGGGATCTCTTCCCTCGGGATCTTATCATTTGTTCAATTCACTGACGTCCGGCCGTTCACAAACAATGTCAGGGACAGAACGTTCCGGGGAATGTCAGTTATAGAATGTTGGGGACAGAACGTTCCGGGGAATGTCAGTTATAGAATGTCGGGGACAGAACGTTCCGGAGAATGTCAGTTATAGAATGTCGGGGACAGAACGTTCCGGGGAATGTCAGTTATAGAATGTCGGGGACAGAACGTTCCGGGGAATGACAGTTATAGAATGTTGGGGACAGAACGTCCCGGAGAATGTCAGTTATAGAATGTTGGGGACAGAACGTTCCGGAGAATGACAGTTATAGAATGTTGAGGACAGGACGTTCCGGGGAACCCCTTGACCTGTCCATGACCTTTCCCCCCTCCCCACCCCACCAACACGATGTACTGTGCCTGGACACACTGTAACATTAATGGGGTGTGAGACGGAGCGTCCAATCACAGGAATGGGAACTAAAGGCATTGCCAGATCAGCTGAAATGGTTAGATATACCACATTCTCAATCCACCTCCCAGAACCAGCCCAGACACCATATACCCAGAGGAGATATCTGTTCACTGTGGAACACTGTACAGAACAAGCCAGTGTCCTGCTCAGTACAACCCAGCAATCTGGACAGATTCATCCATTACACTGGTCAATACAATCCAGCAATCTGTCCAGAGTGGAACACTGCGCAGACCACAGCAGTGCATTGATCTATAAACCCGGACGAGATATCTGTCCAGCACAGGGAGCTGTGTAGACCATAGCAGTGCATTGATCTATAAACCCGGACTAGATATCTGTCCAGCACAGGGAGCTCTGTAGACCACAGCAGGACACTAATGTGTGAACCTGAAACAAATATCCATCCAGCATAAGGAGCTGCACAGACCACATCATTGTATTATCTATAAACCACAACCAGAATGAGTGACCAGCACAGGGAACTGTGCAGTGATCACCCGTGCATTGATCTGTAAACCAGGAGCAGTTACCATCCCAGTATGTAGGACTGTGTACACCACCCCAGTACATTGATCTGTATCCCAGGAGCAGTTTCCCTCCCAGCATGTAGGACTGTGTACACCACCCCAGTACATTGATCTGTAACCCAGGAGCAGTTTCCCTCCCAGCATGTAGGACTGTGTACATCACCCCAGTGCATTGATCTGTAACCCAGGAGCAGTTACCCTCCCAGTATGTAGGACTGTGTACACCACCCCAGTACATTGATCTGTATCCCAGGAGCAGTTTCCCTCCCAGCATGTAGGACTGTGTACATCACCCCAGTGCATTGATCTGTAATCCAGGAGCAGTTACCCTCCCAGTATGTAGGACTGTGTATCCCACCCCAGTGCATTGATCTCTAACCCAGGAGCAGTTACCCTCCAGCATGTAGGACTGTGTACACCACCCAGTGCATTGATCTGTAACCCAGGAGCAGTTACCCTCGCAGCATGTAGGACTGTGTACACCACCCCAGTACATTGATCTGTAACCCAGGAGCAGTTACCCTCCCAGTATGTAGGATTGTGTACCCCACCCCAGTGCATTGATCTGTAATCCAGGAGCAGTTACCCTCGCAGCATGTAGGACTGTGTACACCACCCCAGTACATTGATCTGTAACCCAGGAGCAGTTACCCTCCCAGTATGTAGGATTGTGTACCCCACCCCAGTGCATTGATCTGTAATCCAGGAGCAGTTACCCTCCCAGTATGTAGGACTGTGTACACCACCCCAGTACATTGATCTGTAACCCAGGAACAGTTACCCTCCCAGCATGTAGGACTGTGTACACCACCCCAGTACATTGATCTGTAACCCAGGAGCAGTTACCCTCCCAGTATGTAGGACTGTGTATCCCACCCCAGTACATTGATCTGTACCCCAGGAATAGTTAGCCTCCCAGCATATAGGACTGTGTACACCACCCCAGTGCATTCCTCAGTAATACTGTATTCGATCCCTGCCCAGTGTGGGGAAAGTTGCAGCCCATGCTGGAACTGACAGGATGTGCAGCTCCCACCCATTTACAGCTCCATGTCTCCATTGTGCCCTGACAAGGGGGTGCTGTGTGTGTGAACATCACTGCCAGAGAGACCAAGCGGGGGAATCCGTTTAAATATCATCACATGGGAGGGGTTTGGGGTATAGACAGAGAAGGGGGAGACTGAGAGACAGTGTCATGGAAGGATGTGTTCCCAGGTTGCAGAATACTGAAATGTAGACACTTCGATAACATCCTGAAACATGAGCCAGTCTTCCCAGGAAAAATGGGAAAATGGGATATTGGTGTGAGGTCAGATGATGGAGAGTTTTGGATGAGCATTTGTTCTCCAGCTTTGTAAATGGAGTCCTTCATGGCTGGAGGTACTCACCATCACCCAGATGCCCCTGGATATTCCGTGATCCCTGACACTGGGGCCATCTTTAAAAGGCCAATGGGCACATGGTTGAGCTTTCTCAGTTTGGACCTGCCCTGGACAGTTTACCCCGAGCCTGGCAAATAAGGGGCAATTACACCATGGTTTGTCAACAGGGGTACGGAGGTCCTGGTGGCTGGGCTAGTACAGAGGGGTCCATTCTCTTCCCAGAGGGGGACACACCACCAGACCCACCGAGCATGGTCTGAGCTCCCCACCCAGCTCAGTGCAGTATCTGGGGTCTGAAGAAATGTCCAGCAATACAGGACAAGCATCAATTACCTCCCCCACTCTGTCAGGATAAGGGTCACTGTATTCTCTCTGCTCCCTCACACTCACGGTATATCTGTTATAGCACCAACCACCGAACAAGGCTCATGGTCCACCACTCTCACTGTCGCATGCTGCACCTTCTCTCTCTGTCTCTGTCTCTGTCTCTGTCTCTGTCTCTCTCTCCCCCCCTCCCTCCACTTCACCCCCACACTAATAACACTGCATGGAATCAACACTGTGGACTGACTCCCTCCAGACACCTCACTATGACCCCCTCCACACCGATACTCACACTAACAGTAGGACCACACCCACCCCCTCCCTCCCTTCCTCCCTCCCTCTCTTCCTCCCATTCCAGGAGAAACAGCCTGGAAAAGGACAGAAAGGGCCAAGCCGGGTGGTGGAGTGCCCGATATCCGTTCCCTCACCCCCCCCCCCCCCCCCCGCCATGTGGGGAGGATCCTGGTACAAGCCGGAGAGGACCGGGACGTCTCGTGTGGAGATTCTGAAACATCCACGTCCCACCGACCGAGTAAGGAGCAATGTTCAGTGAAGGGCAATTCTCACTTTAAACCCACTGGCAGTTCTGTTTCCTCCCGGCACAACTTAGAAGCTGTGGCCCTGATGCCATCTCCCTTTTGTGTCGAGCTGGTACAAATGGTGGGTTCACATCACATCGTCACCACCACTTCCCAGGAAAGGAGCACCGAGACTGCCTCCTCCACCTCCCCCAATAAACATCTCAGATACTGAAACTATTCTTCAGTGAAAAAAGTCCCAGCCGATCCAGCCTCTCCTTATCGCTCACTCCCTCCTTTCCCAGCAACATCCAGGTTAATCTCTTCTCAATCCTCTCCAACTTAATAATATCAACGTCAGTAATATCAAAGAGAATAGTCAAGGTATTTTCTAAGGGTATGGGGAGTCCAAAACTAGAGGACATAGGCTTAAGGTGAGAGGGGAAATATTTAAAAGTGACCTAAGGGGCAGCTGTTTCACCCAGAGGGTGGTGTGCCTATGGAATGAGCGGGCAGGATGACCAGACTGGACACAGTATTCCAGAAGAGGTCTCACCAATGTCCTGTACAACCACAACATGACATCCCCACTCTGATACTCAAAGGTCTGACCAATGAAGACAAGTGTGTTAAACACTTTCTTAACCACACTATCTATATGAGATGCAAATTTTAAAGAATTAAACCTGACGGCCTAGGTTTCTGTACTACAGCACTGCCAAAGGCTCTACTTTTAATTGTACAGGTCCTGCTGTTGTTTGATTTACCAAATCCAGTACCTCGCATTAATCCATATTAAACTCCATCAGCCACCCCTCAGCCCAGTGAGTGATATTAATGTCACCGCCCCCTCCCCCTTCAATTTTAAAGTGCCCATCCCTCTCCAGGAGGCCTGCACACTCCGGCCTTGATTATCACAAAGACCCTGAGCTTGGTTTGCCTTGTGTGGTTTGGGGGAGGAGGGACAGATTGCAGACACAGTCAGTGGGGAGGAGAGGCTGGACAGTAATCAGCGGCCAGGAAGAGGGGAGTCGCACATTAGAGTTGGGTAAGAGTGATCGATGTTTTGTGACCAGAAATTAAGCTCTTCCTTCGTCTCTGGTGTTCAGTAATAAATATCTAATTGAGACCCTTCATTGGGCATTACCTTCATTACCATTCTTATTTTTATTGAATCCCTGCAGTGTTGACACAGGCCCTTCGGCCCAACAAGTCCATACCAACCTTCCCAAACCATTTCCCTATATTTACCCCTGACTAATTCACCTAACCTAGAAATCCCTGAACACTACAGACAATTTAGCATGACCAATCCACCGAACCTACACAGTTTGTGGTAGGAAACTGGATCACCCATTATAAGTTCACGCAGACAAGGGGAGAATGTGTAAACTCCACACAGACAGTCACCCAAGGCTGGAATCAACCGCAAGTCCCTGGTGCTGTGAGGCAGTAGTGCTAACCACCGTAGTACCCTTTGGATGATCCCTAACCAGCATTCACTGGAATCTATTCACTGCCTAAAGCAAAGGGAATTCAGTCAAATCCAAACTCTCCCAGGATGAAATCCCATTGCTAGTAGCTTGTGTGAGTACAATATCTTCAGAAGCAGAATAACGTTTTGGACAATCTCACAATTTTTCCTTTGTCACACGTTTCAATAATATTTGGACAAAGTTCTTTCAAGTTAAAATTGCAGAGATTGTGTGTGTCTGTGTGTGTGTGTGTGTGTGTGTGTGTCAGCATTTTTAGAAAGGGAAATATTGATTATATAATTGCAATACCCAAACAGTTTGCCATTCATCTTTCCACCATAGTTTGAGTAACATTGCTTTGGATCATGAACATGTTGTTTTAGCAGATTAAAGAAACTAGTCTGACTTGTTCCTAAAACTGACACTGACCCAGTCTGAGACCGATATCATCGGCCATATCACCAACCTGGTCACATTTAACATTTGTTTTGAGCAGTGGAGGAGTGGGACTAGAAAAGGAAACAGTGACCCAAAACGCTGGGGAACTATAGACCGGTGAGCCTGATGTCAGTGGTGGGTAAGTTGTTGGAGGGGATTCTGAGGGACACGACTTACATACATTTGGGAAGGCAAGGGCTGATCGGAGTAGACAACATAGCTTTCTGCATGGGAAAGCATTGATTTGGTTGAGATTTTGAAGAGGTGACAAAGAAGATTGATGAAGGCAGTTTGGTAGGCATTGTCTATATGGACTTCAGCAAGGTGTTCATTTAAAGAACAAAGACCAAAGAAAATTTACAGCCCAGGAACAGGTCCTTCTCCCTCCAAACCTGAACCAATCCAAATGTACTGTCTAAATCTGTCGGTCAATTCCTAATCATCTGTCTCCCTCTGCTCCCCACCTCCTCATGCATCTGTCCAGACGAATCTTAAATGAATCTACCGTGCCTGCTTCCACCACATCTGCTGGAAACGCATTCCAAACGCCTACCAGCCTCGACGTGAAGTACTGACCAGGTGTATTCCCCTTAAACATTCCACCTCTCACTTTGAAAGTATGACATCTCGTTATTGAATCCTTCAACCTGGGAAAAAGCTTGTCTCTATCCATACTGTCTGTACACATTGTGATTTTGCAAACCTCAACCAGGACCCCCTCAACCTCCTTTTTTGTAGTGAAAATAAACCGAACCGACTCAGCCTCTCTTCATAGCTAGTATTTCATTCCGATTGGTAGACAGATTAGTAAGTTTCAGTCACATGGGATACAGAGGAAGCTCGTCACAATTGGCTTGAAGGAAGACGGATATTTTTCAGACTGGAGGCTTGTGAGCAGCAGTGTGCTGTAAGAATCAGTACTGAGTTCACTGTATTTCATCAATTATGTAAAGGATTTGGATGTGAATATTTGGGCCATTGTTAGTAAGTTTACAGATGACATCAGAAAGGTGGTGTAGTAGATTATCTCAGAGTACAACAAGACCGCAATTAGATGGGACAAAAGGGGCAAGGAGTGACAGATGAAGTTTAATTTAGAGAAATACGAGGTTTTTGTATTGTGTGAAAGCAAATCAAGGCAGAAATTATACACTTAATGATAAGGTCCTGGGGCGTGTTGTGAAACAAAGAGACCGAGCGATGCAGGTATTTTGTTCCTTGAAAGTGGAGTCGCAGGTAGACAGAGTGGTGCAGAACACATTTGGCACATTTGCCTTAATCAGTCAGAGCATTGAGTATAGGAGTTGTGGTGGTATGTTACATCTGTACAGGACGTTGGTGAGGCCACTTTCAGAATACTGCGTACAACTCGGTTTTCTGCAGAAATGATTTACACAAATGTCCCAGGAGTGGAGGTTTGAGCTTTAGGGAGAGGTTGATTAGGTTGAGGTGTTTCCCCCTGGAGTGTCAGAGGCTGAGGGGTGACATTATAGAGGTTTATAAAACCATCAGGGGCATGGATATTCTGAACAGCCACGTTCTGCTCCCCAGGATAGGGGGTGTCCAGAACAAGAGGGCAGAGGTTGAAGGGGAGAGGGCGAATGATTTACAAGGGACCTGAAGGTAAATATTTCACACAGAGAGTGGTGCGTACATAGAAAGTGCTGTCAGAGGAAGTGCTGAAGGCGGTTACAGTCGCACATTTAAAAGTATCTGAGAGGAGGAATATTGGCCAAATGCTGGCAAATGGGACTGGATCAGATTTGATATCTGATTGGAGGGAACGGATTGGACTAATGGATGACTCTCTGATTCTACAAGAGAGATGACAAAAAATTCTGAAAGGACTTGTCAAGTCAGAATTCTCTTCACTGGAAGTTTATTTTGTCTCTATGCTCATATTGATTGAATGCTGCGTTTGGTAAATATTTGACAGAGAAGTGAATCATGCATAATGGGACACAGACAGGAAAGTGGGGCTGAGACCCCAACCTGATCAGCCACAATCTTAGTCCCTGGTAGAGAACGCTCAAAGTATCTAATGACCCACTCCTGCTCCTCAGTGTCATGTTCCTGTGTTCCATTCAGCCCCTCATACCTGCTAGACAGGAGCAGTTGGAGGCTACTTACTCCTATAACCTGGTGCACAGAAACACAGGAGACTATTCGGCCCTTCAAGACTGTCCCACATTGTTTGAGGTGATTTGGGAAATGTAATTGGGAAGCCCAGGCTGGGTATGAAAGAGGCCCCTCATCTCTCTTTGCAGAGCTCCTCCTCTCTGCAACTTGTGATTCATTTGTTGGTCATGTTGTAGACCCAGATTCACTGTGATTACAGCCCACATACCTCACCAAGCAATGGCTCACAAAATCCTCTGGTCTCCCTGACTGCAACATTCAATAACAGAACTTTCATGAAAATAACACCCACTAACTTTCAAATAATAGAATGGGAGAACATCAGAAACAGGGGCAGGTCGTTCACTCCCCAAGGCTGCCTTACCCTTCACTAAGATCATGGCTGATCTGTTCTTGGTCTCAAATCCTTTTTCATACCCAATTATTCATAGCACTCACTTCCTTGACAGGTCAATATCTATCTACCTCCTCTTCAAATACTTTCAGTCATCTTGCTCCCCAACACTCTTGAGAAGAGAAATCCACTCATTCAATCCTACCTGTTTGAAGAAAACAGTTGCTGCTCCTATATCATGGCTTATTGATGTGAACAAAAGAGGTTGACTCAAAGGTTCAGGTAAAAATGACTGGCCCCGATATCAAGGCAGTGATTAACTTCTGTTGACACCAAGGAGCTGGACTTAATGGGAATCAGAGTAAACTCTCCAGTGTTTGGTGTCAAACATGGCACAAAGTAAGATGTTCATCATCTCAGTTCTGGGTCACCTCTGTCGGAGATCGTTAGGTCAGCTTCCTTTTCTCAAAGATATTCAGCTGCTTCATCAATGTCTCCCCGACCCACCCTCCCCACCATAAGATCAGAAGTGGGGATGGTCGATGAAGATTCCACAATGTTTGGAACATTTTTTCCCCCCTCAGCTCCTGAACTGGTCTGTGTCCATTGCAGCAAGACCCTGACTCCATTGAGACTTGTGCTGTTAAAGTGTCAGTAACATTCATGTAACAGTACATTGCCACAGTAAAACAAGAGTTCATTCACCATCTAACTCTGGTTTCACAGGAATATGAGGAAGCCATTCAGCCCATTTACACTATTGGAGAAGAACAGTGACAGCCCATTCAGCGCCTTCAGCCTATTACTCAGGAAGAGAAGGAGTCTAGTGTGATGGACCACACCAGAGCCCCCCGAAAATATTTGAACGCAGTAGCCGCGATTCTAATGTTTTCTTATTTTAAAGGAATTGTAAAGTTTCTGTTCCAGATGCAATGTGATTGGTCAAACTACTCGGTGGTAAGCAAAACACCATTTACTTAAACACAAAAGATGACACAAAACCAAAGAAAGAGGAATTTAGAATAATGTAATTACATTGGACAGCTTAACAGAATAATAGATCTAGGAGCTATTACTAATGAACTATTCTAACATAGGAAACTCCCATAAACACAGCCCTTGGCAAAAAGAAATATTCAGATACAGAATGCCACAAACATTTCTCCAATCCAAGAATTAAAAACAGCAGCAAGAGAAAATTCCGAGAGAGTATCAGCTAGGAGACATTCCTTAAAGCTTCCAATTTTGTGGAGACCCCAATAGTTTCTGATGTTACTGAGAAACCAAAACCCAGTGATCCTAATCTGTGAGAGCTGGCCACACCCATTCAGACTTGATGGCCTCCCTCACTGTTACTCAAGTGGTCTTAACTAGCCAGCTTGGTAACAATCGTTCAATCTCTCTCTTAAAAAAAACAGGACAAAATGACCCCTTAAAGCTGCAGCATTGTCACACTTGTCAGCACATCGAGCTGTCAAACAGGAACCCAGTCAGGCCCTTGGCCCTGTCCAATTGGACGAGGAAGTAGCCAGTCATTCCCTTGAGCCACTTACACAGGAACAGAAGGATGCCATTTCCACCTCAATGCGCTTACACGGGGGCAGAATTAGGTAATTTATGCTGATTCCTGATGAATGTCTTATGCCCGAAACGTCGATTCTCCTGGTTCTCGGACGCTGCCTGTCCTGCTGTGCTTTTCCAGCAATCCACTATCTACTCTGATCTCCAGCATCGGCAGTCCTCACTGTCTCCTAATTGATGCTCTAACATGATGAACAATTGGAGCAGAGGCTGCACAGAGAGATTGCTCCACGGTGTTCCTCTTGGCTCCGTGGCTTATGATACACACGTGGGACTTTAACGTGGTTTTCTCGAGGTGAGCAGGGAAGCCATATGTCTTGTGTAAAGTCTCAAGAAGGCACCTTCCATCTCCAAGAAGACAGCCTGGTGTTCTCTATGTAGGGCAGAAGTGGGTGGGAATGGCTACCTGTTTCAAATAGAAGATATTGTGGCTGCTGTTGGGGATTGTGAGCAACCTGACGTTCAGTACAGGGTTCACACGCCGACTGCACAATAACATGGGGAGAGTTAATTTAGGCAAATAAACTATTAGGAAAGTCACGTTAGACTGATGAATGGATGCTCTAAGTTCAAATAATGGTGATCTTGTTCATGTTGACCTTGTCTAGTGCACGTCCTGTTCAGTGTAACCTGTATGCCTTACTCTGTCCAAGTCTATTTCCACCCTATGATCTGTCTGGCCATGCTTCCTATGATCTTCCTCCACTGCTCATAAATAAAGTTTTTCCCTGTATTGAGATACACGTGACAATAAATCAAACCATCAATCCTGGGTAAAGTATAGAATTTCTCTCCCTGTCAATGTCTTTTTTGGAAATAAGTGATCGCTACCACTCCTCGTGTTTCAGCATCACCATTTCCTCGTCTCTCACAGTACTACAGATTAAACACTCAGCTCCTTCACTTTATTCACATGATACCATCACTGGTTTATGTGGTAAGGAGATCATTCCTTACAAAAGTGATCAAATCTGTACAGAGTGCCCCGAGTTCTCTCTCAGCAAAGCTCTACAACAGCAGGAAGATGGCTTTACTTATGTACTCGAATCATCTTACAATGAAGGACAGCATACCATTGACTGCACCCATTACTTTCACAGGGTTTGATTCGGAGCAGTCAGCATGAACTTGTGAGTGGGAGATCATGCTTCCCAAATTTCTGAGAGTCCTTTGGTGAAGTGACCAAGAAGGTTGACGAGGGAAGAGCGGTAAACGTAGTCTGTAATGATTTCAGTAAGTCCTTTGATAAGGTTTCACATGGCAGGCTGCTCTGGAAGGTTCCATCACGTGGAATGTTGGGGGATTTGGCCAATTAGATACACAGTTGGCTTGATGGTAGGATGCAGCGGGTTTAGTGGAAGGATGCTTGTCAGACTGGAGGCTGGGCCCATAGCTGTTTGTTATCTATGATTGGGTTGAGAATGTACAAGGTATGATTAGTAAGTTCGCAGATGACACTAAAATAAGTGGGATTGTGATTCGTGAGGAAGATTATCACAAATTGCAGCAGACCCTTAATCAAGTGGGCAAGTGGGCCGAGAAATGGCAAATGGAATTTAAAATAGAAGTGTGAGGTCTTGCATTTTGGAATCTCAAATCAAGGTAGGAGTTCCATGGTGCATGGGAGAGCCTTATGGGGTGTAGTGGGCAGAGAGACCTTGGCGTTCAGGTGCACGGTTCTCTGAGAGTGGAGTCACAGGTCGACAGGGCAGTGAAAAGGGCATTTGCGACACTGGCCTTCATCAGGCAGGACATTGAGTATAGAAGTTGGGAATTTATGTTTCAGTTACACAGGACTTTGGTAAGGCTGCACTTGGAGTATTCAGTTTTGTCACCTTTGTTATGGGGAGGATGTTATGAAATTAGAAAGCGTGCAGAAGAAATTTACAAGGACATTGCCAGGACCCATTGGTCTGAGTTATAGGGCGAGGTTGGGCAAGTAGGTCCTTTTCTTTAGAGTGGAAGAGACTGAGGAGGGTCCTTATAGAGCTGTATAAGATCATGAGGGATATGGATAGGGTGAATACTCTCAGTCTTTTCCAAGGTTTAGAAAATCGAGGACGAGAGGGGATCAGTTTAAGGTTAAAGGGGAAGGAATAAAAGGGAACCTGAGGGGCCACTTCTTTACACAGAGGGCTAGTACGTGGATGAGCTGCCAGCAGATGTGGTTGAGGGGGGTACATTAACAACATTTCAATAGCATTTGGATAAATATGTGGATCGGAAAGAGTAATAAAAAGATGGATTACTGGGCTAATGGTAGACTACTTGGTAGTGTGGAAGAGCAGAGGGATCTTGGTGTCCATGTACACAGATCTCTGAAAGTTGCCACCCAGGTAAATAGTGCAGTGAAGAAGGCATATGGCGTACTGGCTTTTATTGGTAGAGGAATTGAGTTCCGGAGTCCTGAGGTCATGCTGCAGTTGTATAAGACTCTGGTGCGGCCGCTTCTGGAATATTGTGTGCAGTTTTGGTCGCCATACTATAGGAAGGATGTGGAGGCACTGGAACGGGTGCAGAGGAGGTTTACCAGGATGTTGCCTGGTATGGTAGGAAGATCCTATGAGGAAAGGCTGAGGCACTTGGGGTTGTTTTCTTTGGAGAAAAGAAGGTTTAGGGGTGATTTGATAGAGGTGTACAAGATGATTAGGGGGTTAGATAGGGTTGACAGTGAGAACCTTTTTCCGCGTATGGAGTCAGCTATTACAAGGGGGCATAGCTTTAAATTAAGGGGGGGTAGATATAGGACTGATGTTAGGGGTAGGTTCTTCACTCAGCGAGTCGTAAGATCATGGAATGCCCTGCCAGTAGCAGTAGTGGACTCTCCCTCTTTATGGGTATTTAAGCGGGCATTGGATAGGTATATGGAGGATAGTGGGTTAGTGTAGGTTAGGTGGGCTTTGATCGGCGCAACATCGAGGGCCGAAGGGCCTGTACTGCGCTGTATTGTTCTATGTTCTATGTTCTATGACTGGAAGGATATGGGCCAACTGCAGGGAATTGGGGTTAGCGTGGATGGACATTTACAAAGTGGTGTCAAACCCCTCTGTTAATTAAAACCAAACATCCAGAAAAGCTCGCCTCACCTTGTTAAACTGTTAAGATATGAGTGACACAGATCTCCTACATTCCACTATTTAAACAAAAATTAACAAGTTAATTTCTTAACTTTAAAAGTGAACACTAAACAACAACTATTCACAAATACAAGCCCCTCTTGTCTGAGCTAATTACTATCTGACTCAGACTCTGTAAAAATATGCTGTTCCAACAACCCAATCACAACCCAAACCCATGCAACATCACAATCTCAAGACCACACATTCTCTATCTTCCCCGCTGTGTTCACTCTTTCAGCTGCTGATCTCCTGGGTCATTTTTTTACGCAAGTAGGTTTGACATGAACATGTATCTTTGCTAGAGAGTGTTAGAAATGGCCAGTTAGCACTCCTGCTCTACAGCAGTTACTCTGCTGTAGGATGGCAGTGGCTCTCCCTCTAGTGTTCAAAATGCTGGGTTTATATACTCCCCACGATACAATAATTCTCATAATTCGATTGCTTTCCAGGTGTCCAAACAATAATATTCACATTCTGTTGGCTTCTGGTATCCTGAGCGTTATTTAAACTCTTTGGTTGTCTTTGAATTGTTGTCAAAACAGCAACCAAAACTCAGGTTTCCATTTCCCAGCTCAGTGTTACATGTGGAACATTTTGAACTTTAGCTTGCATCTCTGGCTGTACTTCCTATTCAGCAAAACCCGTTCTGTCTTAAAATGACCGGACATGCTTTCGGCTTCATAACATCTCCCCACTTCAAAAACAAAACATGAAATGGCAGAATGAAAAGATGGCTTCATTTCTTTTCCTCTAATTCTTAATATCATTATTATGAATTACAAAAGTATTGATCTCAGCTATACCATATATATTAATTCTGCACACATATATATAACACTGCAATAAGTCAAATTTTATCTAAACGTATTCCATAAAATCGGGGTTAACGCATCTGCTATCACATTTTAGGACCCACAACATGTACATTTTGTAAGGTTAAAGTCGGTAAGATTAGACTCAAATGAAATAGTCTCATATTCTGGTCTTTAAATATTCCAAAAAATGCGAGAGGTATGTCGTTCTCCACAACCATCTCTGACAATTCCTTTGTCATACAAACATAAAAATATTGTCAGTCCAGTGCTAAACTTAATCATTCTTTTTCAATAATGGAGATGTTGCATTTTTTTTCTGGTGGATATTGAATTTTTTCGACAAGTAGCCAATTGGTCATTCAATTCCATCATCCTCTTTCTGTATCAATACATCTCCGACCACGATACCCCGAGCATCAAACTCAATTTTCAAAGGGTTTCAGAATATTTGGTGCAGCTAAAACTGGTGCGGTGATTAATCCTGCTTTAAAATCCTCAAATGCCTCCTGGCATTGTTCTGTCCACCACAATTCTGTGTTCATCTTTAGTAAATCCATCAGTGGTGCCAATACGCTGCTGAAGTTTGGAACAAACTTCCGATAGAATCCACGCAGTTCGAAAAATCGAAGCACCTTTTTCTTCGAGGATGGTCGTGGAAATTTCTCCAAGCCCTTCGTCTTTGTGTTCCATGGGGTCAAGCTTCCATGTCCAATGTAATGTCCCAAGAACTTCCCCTCTGCCTTCGCGAATTCTGTTTTCTTTAAGTTTATTACCAAGTTTGCTTCTTGTAATCGTTCAACATGCTTTGCCAACTGTAACATGTGAGCTTTCAAACACTTGCTAAAGGTCACTACATCATACAGATAAGCTGCATAATTTGTTCATCTGGCCACAACTCTGTTCCTGAGTCTTAAATGTATCTGGAGCATTATTCATTCACGTGACGAACTCTAACTTTTTTTGTCATCTCTGCTATCTTTACCAGATAGTTGAACTGACTCAACACTTTTTTCATTTGAAAGGGGGCACTAAACCTGGCTTTGAAGGGATTTCCTACCACTGGTGGCAATACTAATACCTCATCCCCACGGGAAATCGTCAAAGTTTCAGAGTTTCTATCTGCCACCTGCTTCATTCCATGCTGTGTCCTCTTCAGGTGCTGTTTAGCTAACTCACCTACTCCATCTAATTTCTCCCTCACGTGTGACACATAATCCAAGTGTGGATCTCCGACTTCGGTCCTGTCAATTTATATTTAATTAGTTTCAAAGGACCTCTCACTTCATGTACGAATATTAACTCAAAGGAAGTAAACTGAGTAGATTTATTTGGGGCATCTCTCATGGCAAACAATATAATGAGACGCCTTTATTTCAATCATTCGGGTAATTCTGACAGTACGCTGTTAATATTGCCTTTAGCATCTGATGCCAACTTTCCAAGACTCCCTGGGATTCGGGATGGGATGCACTTGATTTAAACTGCTGTATGCCGAAGTTATCCAAGATGTACTTAAATAGCTGATTGGTAAAATGAGACCCTTGGTCTGACTGAATCACACTGCATAGCCCACAGCGAGTAAAGAAAGCTACCAACTCCTCCACCTCCCCTTTTGCCTTAACACCCCATAATGGAATTATCCCTGGAAATCTGGTGGACACATCCATTATGATCAGCAGATATTGGTTTCCTCTTTAATTTGAAAAGGGGAGCTCCACCACTAATCATAACTTACGTGAAAAGCTCTTCGAATACAGGAATTGGCAACAAAGGTGCTGGTTTTAATATGGCCTGTGACTTTCCTACCATTTGGTATGTATGACATGTACAACAAAAAGTCACCATGTCCTTGTTCATTCCAGCCACTAGAAATGCTTTAGCCTGAATATTCCGTGCATCAACTCCTTTGGCGTTTTCTTTCGGTTTTCCTTTCTCTTGTAACTTACGACAGTAGGATCTTGTTACTACACAGTCTGGAAAAATCCCTGGGGTATTTTCCTTTTAATTCCCCTGTTCCCTGGTCTTACTTTGGCTTCTCCACCACAAGGGGCGCCTTTCCCACCTTTGACCCTGCTAACTCATTCCCAAGAACAAACTGCATTCCTGGAACTGACACCCTGCCACTCAATCTCACTGTTACTTCCCCAACCTTGATGTGGCACTGCAACCTGATTTTACACAAGGGAATGCTTAATTTCTGTCCACATTCCACAAATTATCATGCTGTTGAGTAATATGTCAGAAAGAGTGAAAATACTTCCAGCTCTTACGATTAGAGGCTGAGGGAAAGTGAGGACGACAGGTGCTCAAGATCAAAGTTGAAAAGTGAGGGGCTGGAAAAGCACCGCAGGTCGGCAGCATCCGAGGGGCAGGCAAGTTGACGTTATAGACAATAGACAATAGGTGCAGGAGTAGACCATTCTGCCCTTCGAGCCTGCACCACCATTCAATATGATCATGGCTGATCATCCTTAATCAGTATCCTGTTCCTGCCTTATCTCCATAACCCTTGATTCCACTATCTTTGAGAGCTCTATCCAACTCTTCCTTAAATGAATCCAGAGACTGGGCCTCCACTGCCCTCTGGGGCAGAGCATTCCACACAGCCACCACTCTCTGGGTGAAGAAGTTTCTCTTCATCTCTGTCCTAAATAGTCTACCCTGTATTTTTAAGCTGTGTCCTCTGGTACGGCACTCACCCATCAGCAGAAACTTGTTTCCTGCCTCCAGAGTGTCCAATCCTTTAATAAACTTATATTTCTCAATCAGATCCCCTCTCAGTCTTCTAAACTCAAGGATATACAAGCCCAATTGCTCCAGTCTTTCAGCGGAAGATAGTCCCGCCATTCCAGGAATTAACCTCGAGAACTTACGCTGCACTCCCTCAATAGCAGAATGCCTTTCCTCAAATTTGGAGACCAGAACTGCACACAGTACTCCAGGTGTGGTCTCACCAGGCCCCTGTACAGCTGCAGAAAAACCTCTTTGCTTCTATACTCAATCCCTCTTGTTATGAAGGCCAACATGCTATTAGCCTTCTTCACTACCTGCTGTACCTGCATGCTTACCTTCATTGACTGGTGTACAAGAACACCCAGATCTCTCTGTACTGCCCCTTTACCTAAATTCCATTTAGGTAGCAATCTGCCTTCCTGTTCTTGCCACCGAAGTGGAAAACCATACATTTATCCACATTAAACTGCATTTGCCATGCATCTGACCACTCAACTAACCTGTCCAGGTCACCCTGCAATCTCCTAACATCCTCCTCACGTTTCATCCTGCCACCCAGCTTAGCATCATCAGCAAATTTGCTAATGTTATTACTAATACCATCTTCGATATCATTAACATATATTGTAAAAAGCTGCAGTCCCATCACTGATCCCTGAGGTACCCCACTGGTCACTGCCTGACATTCCGAAATGGAGCCGTTTATCACTACTCTTTGTGTCCTATCAGCCAACCAATTTTCAATCCCAGTCAGTACTTTGCCCCCAGTACCATACTCCCTAATTTTGCTCACTAACCTCCTAAGTGGGACTTTATCAAAAGTTTTCTGACAGTCCAGGTACACTACATCTACTGGATCTCCCTCGTCCATCTTCAGAGTTACATCTTCAACAAATACTGGAAGATTAATCAAGCATGATTTCCCCTTCATAAATCCATGCTGACTCTGACCTATCCTGTTACTACGATTCCAGATGTGTCGTAATTTCATCCTTTATAATAGACTCCAGCATCTTTCCCACCACTGAGGTTAGACTACCTGGTCTGTGATTTCCTGTTTTCTCTCTCCCACCTTTCTTAAAAAGTGGTAACATTAGCCACCCACCAATCCGCAGGAACTGATCCCGAATCTATCGAACTCTGGTAAATAATCAACAGCGCATCCACGATTTTTTGAGCCACCTCCTTCAGTACCTTGGGATGCAGACCACCAGGCCCCGGGGACTTATCAAACTTCAGACGTAACAGTCTCTCCAACACCAATTTCTGGCAAATATTAATTCGCTTAAGTTCAGATCCTTCAGCCACTGTTACCTCAGGGAGATTGCTTGTGTCCTCCCCAGTGAACACAAATCTGAAGTACCAATTCAATTCTTCTGCCATTTCTTTGTTTCCTGTAATATATCCCCCTGTTTCTCTCTTCATGGGCCCAACTTTAGTCTGAACCATTTTTTTGCCTTTCACATTCCTGAAAAAGCTTTTACTATCCTCCTTTATATTTTTGGCCAGTTTTCCTTCGACCTCATTTTTTCTCTGCGTATTTCCTTCTTAGTAATCCTCTGTTCTTCTTGAAAAGCTTTCCAGTCCTCTGTTTTCCCACTTTTCTTTGCTATGTCATACTTTTTCTCTTTTAAATTTATATCTTTCTTAACTTCCCTCGTCAGCCACAGCCGCCCATGCCTCCTCCTAGGATCTTTCTTCCTTTATGGAATGAACTGATCCTGCATCTTCTGCATTATACACAGAAATATCTGCCATTGTTCCTCCACTTTCATCCCTGCTAAGGAATTAAACCATTGAACTTTGGTCAGCTCCTCCCTCATAGCTCCATATTTCCCTTTATTCAACAGAAATATTGTCACTTCCGATTGTACCCTCTCCCTCTCAAATTGCAGATTGAAGCTTATTGTATTATGGTCACTACTTCCCAACGGCTCCTTCACTTCGAGGTCACTGATTTATTCTGATTCGTTGCACAATACCAGATCCTGAATTGCCTTCTCCCTGTTAGACTCCAGCACCAGATGTTCTAAGAATCCATATCGGAGGCACAAAGTCTCTTTCTTGAGGTCCAATACCATCCTGATTCTCCCAATCTACTTGCATGTTGAAATCCCCCATAACAACTGTAGTAACATCTTTGCGACAGGCCAATTTCGCCTCCTGATTCAACTTACATCTGACATCCAGACTACTGTTTGGGGGCCTGTAGATAACTCCCAAGAGGGTCTTTTTATCCTTAGAATTTCTCAGCTCTATCCACACTGACTCTACATCCCCTGATTCTAGGTCCCCCTACGCAAGGGACTGAATGTCATCCCTTACCAACATGGCCACCCGACTCCCTCTGCCGATCAGTTTGTCCTTATGATAGCACGTGTAGCCTTGTATATTCATTTCCCAGGCCCTGTCCACTTGAAGCCACGTCTCAGTTATCCCCACAATATCGTATTTGCCAATTTCCAAAAGAGCCTCAAGCTCATCCATCTTATTTCTAATGCTTCGTGCATTCATGTATAGTGTTTTTAATTTGTTACTGCCCTCACCCTTCCCATCAACTCCTATTTCACTCAACCTTACAACATGATCCATTTTTGAGTTTTCTGCCTCATTGATACTATTGTCTTTCTTGATTTCCCTTGTTCTAATTTTCCCTTCAATTTCCTTCTAAAACATCCAGTTTGTCCTCTCCCTCCCGATACTTAGTTTTAACGTAGCTGTGTTGCAGTAACAAACCTGCCTGCCAGAATGCTGGTCCCTAATCTATTAAGGTGCAAACCGTCTCTCTTGTACAATATATGCTTACAACAAAATATACCCCAGTTATCCAAGAATTTAAATCCTTGCTTCCTGCACCAGTTTCCCAGCCACGTGTTCAAATCCATTATCTCCCTGTTTCTGGCCTCACCACCCTGAGGAACTGGAAGAAAACCCGAGATAACCACCTTGGACGTTCTGCTTTTCAGTCTTCTTCCTAGTTCTCCGAAGTCCCGCTGTAGTATGTTCTTCCTCTTCTTTCCGACATCATTTGTGCCGACATGTACGACCGCCTCTTGCTCTTCACCTTCGTCCTTGAGAATTTCCTGCACTCTGTCTGTGATGTCTTTAACCCTGGCACCAGGAAGGCAACAAACCATCCTTAAGTCCCGTCTGCTGCCACAAAAACCCCGGTCAGTTCCTCTCACGATGGAGTCCCCTATTACCACAGCTCTGTGTGATGTCCGACTCTTCCGCTGTGCCTCCACGCCAACTTTTGATTGACGGACCTGGCCGCCTCGTGGACTGGCAGTGTCATCTGTCTCTACTGTTTCCAAAAGATTCAACTTGTTCCCGACAGGTACTTCCCCCGGAGTCTCTTACACCCCGGGGTCTCCTCTCCGCCTTCCTCATCGTCTGCTCTCTTCTGCTCTTTTCTGGTATGGTCGGTGTAATAATCTCGCTGAAGGTCTTGTCCAGAAAGATCTCATTCTCTCGGATGAGCCAATGGTCCTCGAGTTCTTTCATCAGTGCTGCAATATGCTCGGTCAGTAGCTGAACGTGAACACACTTTCCACACTTATACGAGCCAGACACACCAGAGTCGTTGACCTCCGACATCAAGCACGTAGCACACTGAACTTGGCAGCCATGTCTTCACCGTCTTCAACTGTGGCGTAATCACTTCACTCAATCTCCTTGTCAAAGACTCGTTTCAGGCGTAAGTTCTTCATCAGGAAAGTAAGGGAGGGGGAAGGGGCTGAGAATTAAATAGGATGGTGGGGGTGGAACTGGGTGGAAGGTCGCTTGGAAGGCGATAGGTAGATTTAGGCGGGGCCTGATGGTTATAGTTCGGAGGGGAGGGTAAAGTGGCTAGGTGGTAGGACAGCTGAAAACGTCAAACTATTCAGCATCAACGTTGACTTCACCAATTTCCAAAGTGCCCCTCCCCCAACCATTTAAATTAGCACTGCCCTCTTGAACTGCCCTAACTGTCCATCTTCCTTCCCACCTATCCACTCCACTCTCCCCTCTGACATATCAGTTATACTCCAACCTACATTTTCCTATCACCCTCCCAGTGACCCTCCTGCCAGCCCAGCTCCTACCCTCGTATTTACCTTTCAGCCCCCTTGTTCCCCGCCACATTCCTGATGATGGGTTTATGACTGATACATTGATTGTCCTGCTCTTTGGATGCTGTCTGATCTGTTTTGCCTTTCCGGCTCCTCACTTCTCAACTATTAGAAACTGAACAGATCCTGCATCTTGCAAAATTATTACTTTTGTCCTCTCCCCACACCCCTTTTTTTCTTAGTAAGTTTTATCTACAGAGGTGTATTCTTTGTAGGGATCAGGCACTGACTCCATACCCAGCCCCTGTCTAGGCTGTGCACTCTCCTGCAGCTCCTCGGCTCTACTTGGGGTCTCCTTTACCAGGTTCACTAATACCACTGGCTTAATCACATCTTTTCCCAAAGTGCCTTGCTTCAATGCCCAGCACGGTGTGTCCCAGTTTACTGCAGTGAAAACACCTTTTCCCAGTGTCCTTCTTAAACCATCAGCACTGTAATTTTATGTGTTCCGCTCCGTTATAATGAGAACACCTGAGGCCTTTCACGACCTTTCAACCCCCTTGGGCTTCTTTTTCACCGGTGGTAAACTATTGCCAGTGTGCTTTACTCTATGTTTTGTTGTTTAGGATCTCCCCTTCTCCCAATTTCTATCCCTCACAGGATGAAAATCCTCCCAGAAGCTAAATATAATCTCATGCACCAGTGCATATTTACCTGCCATTTCTGCTGCGCTTCTCACTTCTTGAACTTCCTATTCATTCACTTGAATTCTTACCATCTCTGGAAGTGAGTCTTTAAACTCCTCCGGCAGAATAATCTCCCTTCGAGCCTCACAGGTCTTATCCATTTTTAAGGCCTGCACCCATCTCTCAAAATGACTGTGTTTAATTCTTTCAAACTCAATATAAGTCTGACCTGGTTCCATCTCTATATTTCTGAACCGCTGTCTATATTCTTCTAGTACCAATTCATAAGCACTCAACGTAGCCTGCTTGACATCTGCATAATCTCTTGCTCCCTCACGTGACAGCACTGCATATACCTCTCAAGCTGTACCCACCATCTTAGTCTGAACTAGCATTACCCACAGGTTCACTGGATATGCCATCTGCCGAGCCAATTTCACAAATGAAATAAAAACGGTTTTGGCATTTTTCGCACTGAAATATGGCAATGTATTAACACAGTTGCATACATCCCTACATTCTCCCTTCATCTTCATCCTGCTAATTTAACTTTCTTAACTAATTCCAAACTTTTGAATTTCAAATTCTCCATCTCTTCCTTTTTCCTCTCTTTCTCTTTCTCTATCTTCTCTCTCTTTCAGTCTCTCTCTTTATCTTCTAACTGCAGTTGTCATATTTGCAATTTAAGTTTTTTCTAACTCGACTGCAGTTGCCAGCTTCTCTGATAGACCAAAGTGCTTGAGCAACTCCATTATGATGACAGCTTTCCTTTTGTCTCTGGTGAAACACAATTCTACTCTACATGTTAATTCTAAAAGTATGCCCTTCCTTTATCTTTCTACACGTTCTTGGCAAATTTGGGTACCATCTTCAAACCTCAGAACCTTTTTAGTAATATTAAAAGCCATTTCTTTTAAATTAACCGACCACAAGGAAACAAAATTAAATGAATTTTCTCACCTGTATTACTTGAAGATCTAGGTCACTAACTGCCAAGTGTTGGAATCTGCTGGGACCTTTTGTACCCCAAATCTGTTCACATCTGTCTAAATTCCATACGACAAGCCCTCAAACTGTTATGATGTCGATGTTGAACCCCTCTGTTAATTAAAACCACACACCCAGAAAAGCTCACCTCACCTCGTTATCTGTTAAAACATGAGTGACAAAGTAGTCGCAAATTCCACGATTAAGAGAAAAATAACAATTTATAATTATGTATGTTAACTCGCTGAACTTGAAGGTTTGTTTTCAGATGTTTCGTCACCAAGACTGGGTAACATCATCAGTGAGAGTCTCTGGTGACGCACTGGTGGGATGTCGTGTCTTTCTATTTCTAGGTCTTGGTTTCTTAAGTGTCATGATGTCATTTCCATTTTTTTGTTCAAGGGAAGGTAGATAGGATCGAAATTAATATGTTTATTGATGTACTTCTGGCTAAAATGTCATGCTTCTAAGAACTTTCGTGTGTGGCTTTGTCCTAGGAAGTGTGTGTTGTCACAGTCAACGTGGTGTCCTTTTCCTGTATGTATGGGAACTAGTGAGAGTGGGTCATGTCTTTTGGTAGCCAGTTGGTGTTCATGTATCCTGCGAGCACGACAACAGGACAGTGTGAAATGGAGGAAAAATGATTTTTTATACACTGTTTAATCAGTGTGTGTTCAGATAAGGAAGATTGTTCATATGTGTACAACACATTCTGAATGACAACGGAGACATAGTTAACGAAAAATGATGCACACGATGTATAAAATTTATAAATCATTAAAACAATATTTGATCCTCATCTGAAGTGATATCTTCCCTTTCTCTCAACGTTCCCCCTTTTCTGGGATTCCCAACTCTAGTCTCTCATTCTTCTTAGGATGTGTGTTATAAATTCTTGTTTCTGGTTTCCCAACTTATTTCAGTTAATCCACTTTCTACCAGGAATTAAATATGTTGGCCTGTTGGGTTCTTTCCAAAGCTAGTGTCTGTCATATTGTTGGAGAGAAAAGTTATGGCATCAGACCCAGCATTTAAACATATTGCTCTGTTGTACGTGCACTGTACAAAGGACCACCGCCCACAGGAATTGCCAAAACATTGAGGGAAGTATATCTATTTCGATCATATAGTTTCTCATTTTCCACATCTCCATATCTATATCCTCTCTCTCTCTCTCGTTCACCCTTTGTGTCTATTTAAGAAATCCACCAGTCATTCTTCGTGGCCCATCTCTCAAAACTCCTTCTTTCAGTTATACGCAATGCTTTCTTCAAGATGTAATGTGGTTATAATTAAGCAATGTAACTACAAAGACATGCGAGAGGAGCTGGCCAGAGTTAATTGGAAGGGGAGCTGAGCAGGAAAGACCATGGAGCAGCAATGGGAGAAGGTTCTGGGGATAATTCGGAAGATAATACCAGAAATGCAACCCCAAGAAGATGAAACATGCTCATGGGAGAACAAGGCAGCCATGTGTTACAAGGCATCAAACCAAAAGAGAAAACATGCAATGTGGTGAAGATGATTGGGAATCCAGAGAATTCATTGGCTCTGCAACTACATAAGGCTGGTATCACTGACACTACAGAGCTCTTAATCATGGTCAGGGAGAGAAACAGAGGGGAACACATTCACTTTAAACACAGAAGATGGTATTTCTCAAGGAAAAGGATTCAGGTGAATTAAACATTTGAATTAAGATCAGTTAAATGCTTTTGCGGAATGTGTCAGATTGGAAGCAAGACCCGGGGAGACAGACCCTCAGCAGAATGAGAGTTTGAAAATGGAAGTATTTCCACATCAGAAACCAGGTTAGGTCACTGAGTGCAGGGCTCATGGGTGAATGGGTCTCAGTGAGATTTGGGGAACAGACAGCAGAATTGCATTGCAGATATTGCAGCTCGAAACTGAGTATTCACGTAGTGCTGTAGACCACAGCAGCAGGAGAAGTAGAACAGCATTCAACCACAACCTGTAACTTCTTGCCAGGGTAACACCTCAGTCTGTCATTACCATCAACACCATCTATGACTCAGTGACGAGTGTGGGTGAAGATGTCAGTCAGAATCACATGAACTTTAACCTGATGCTAACTCATTAAAGCTACCGTGCTTGACAAAAAGATCTGATGGAAGCACAGCAGTCCTGTCACATTCAGTCCTAAATGGTGATGGACGATTAAACAAATGACTGGAGGAGAATGCTCCACAATCTTTCCCATCCTAAATAATGGAACATACCTGCACATCAGTGTAAAAGAGAAGGATGTTTTATCTGCACCATCCTCTGCAAGAAGTGCCAGCCCGATCCCACCCATCATGGCTGGAGTTACTCACGATCGCCAGGATGCCACGATAGTTCGTGATCCCTTGCACTGGTGCCATCTTTAAAACATAATGGACACACGATTGAGCTCTCTCAGTTTGCAGCTGCCCTGCACAGTTTATCCTGAGCATGGCAGGTAAGGATAAATTGCACCACGGTTTGTTGACAGGGGCATGGAGGTCCTGGTGGAAGGGCTAGTACAGAGGGGGACCATTTTCTTCACAGAGGGAGCCACACCACAAGACCCACCAAGCATGGCCTGAGCTCACCAACCAGCTCAGTGCAGTATCTGCGGTCTGAAGAAATATTCAGCAATACAGGACAAGCTTCAATAACCTTTTCCCACTCTGTCAGGATAAGGGTCACCATTCTCCCTGCTCCCTCACACTCACTGTATAGCACTGTATATCTGTTATAGCACCGACATCCGAACACGATTCATGGTCCATGACTCTCACTATTGCATGCAAAGCCTACACACACACACAGACACACACACACACACACACTCTCTCTCTCTCTCGCATTTGCAATATTCCCACATGTTGATAGAATATTCTGAAGAACGCTGATTGTGGAATGTTCAAGTTAGTGTTCCAAATAATTCCCATTTTCAGGAAAATGTCAATGACCCCGCATGTAACACAGAAGGGGAAGGAACAAAGTTGTACAATTTTCAAATCACATGCAATTCAAATCCACCATGAGGCCATTCAGCCCTTCAAACGCATTCTAGCATTTAAGAAGATTGTGGCTGATCTGATGCATTTCTCAGTTCCATGTTACATGAATTTTCAGTCATTCAACCCCTGGGCTCCTGTCACTGAGCAGACAACACTCAGGCACTTTTACTCCGGTTTTCTTCAAGCGCCTGCTCGAGGGCTTTTCCCATGGGGGCGCACTCTCCCAACAATATATTCCACCAGCTTTCTTTGTCTATGTAATGGTAAGAACATTTTACACAGAGCAATCAAAAATCTACACGTTATCGATATCCAGTCACACTTAGTAATTCTGGTTATTTCATATGTCTTACCCTATCGTATTCAGCCAAAGACGGATTTGAAATACTTGTCTCATTATAAAATACAATTTCTAGCAGAGAACGTTTTTACCCTCAGTCGTTATTTTGACCGTTACCTGAATTGTAACTTTTTCATTGTTATGACTGTTTCTCTCGCCCTTTGCCTGTGCCTGTTTCTGTCTGTAACAGTTACACTGTCTCCCACTCAGTTGGCTGGACGGCTGGTTTGCGATGCAGATGGAGGCCAGCAGCGCTGGTTCACTTCACCACAGTCACAGAGGTTACCATGATGGGGACGCTGTCTCATCCTCAACCCATCACTCGAGGCGTGGTGACCCTCAGCTTAAACGACCACAAGTGGTCTCTCTCTAATGACAGAGCAGCTCTCTGATCCTTGGAACTCTGTTCTATCACTGTTAGCATTTTAAAATGTTTTCTAGATTACCATTTCATTTTGCCGGATGTTCTGAAGCAGTGTCATTTTTTACCACAGTCAACATTTCCCCATGGTGCACATCGCTGCCCATTCCTTGATAATCCTTGACTCTGTTGCTACTTAGGAACATTCTGTCTGTGCCTCAAAAATATTCAATAACTCTGCCTCCAATGGTCTGCGGGGAAGAGAGTTCCAAAAACTCATAGCACTGAGAAAGCAAAAAAACACCTCACCTGGGGTGTGAGGTGAGTTTTTGTCTACTTCCCTGAGATTGGATACAATTACATTGGAAGCAGTTCAGCGATGTTACACTTCATGTATTCCAGGGATGAAGGTCTTATGTTATGGTTACTCATCGAAAGAGAGGTGATCTTACTGAAACATACAAAGCCTTCAGCAGAGTGTATCAGGTAGATATCCGTTGGGTATTTGTATAGTCCAAACTTTTTGATATTGTTCTAGAACCTCAACCGTGGGCATTCTACCCATCAAATCCACACTGACCCAGCGAACAGCATCCCAGCCAGACCTGCCCCCATCCTATCCATGTAACCATGCATTTCGCATGACTGACACATCTAACATACACATCCCTGGGCACTCTGGGCAAATTAGCATGGCCAATCCACTCTAGGCTGCACATTCTTTGACTGTGGAAGGAAACTGGAACACTGGGATGAAACCCACACAGACACGGGGAGAATGTTCAAACTCCACATACAGGACCCCTGAGGTTGGAATTGAGTCCAGCTCCTTGGTGATGTGAGGCAGCAGTGTGAAACACAGATCAACCATGCTCCTCCATTAGTTATAATAGTTACTTGTGTCTGACTAAAGAAATCTGCTTGACTTGTTCTTATCATTGAACCTGACCCAGTCTAAGACTTTTATCATCGGCCATTTCACCAATCTGGTCACATTTAAAATGTGATGTGAGTAGTGAAGGAGTGGGACTAGAAAAGGAAACAGTGACACCCTCCAACCTCAGTCAGAACCAGAGTGAGGAGAAATTCACAAAGTGGGGATTTATTCACGTAGGAATTCTCCTTCCCAGAAGTATGGGATGAATGAAGCTTTTTATTATGTCGAGGCTGGCTTCATCTGATTTTCCATAGAAAGTGGATAATGCTGCTTGGAGTGAAAAGTGCAGCTGGGACCACAATGCGATAAGCCACGACCTTATCAACTGGTGGAGTAGTGTCAAAGGGCCGAATGTCCCACTCGTGTCCCTCAGCCCTATGTTCTGATGTTCCATTCAGCCCTTCGGGCCTGCTACACAGGGGCAGATCGAGGTCACCCCGATGGTTAGATATAGTTTGGGAAATTTAATTGGAAAATCCAGGCTGAGTCAGGAATTGACCCTCACCTCAATCCCTCTTTTCAGGTTTCCTGTCTCTGTAACTTCTGCTCCAGGTGTGGGTCTTGTTACAGACCCACATTCGCTGTGAATACAGCCTTCTCCCCGCAACCAGCGTGAGCTCAAACAAATCCTCTGCTCTCCCTGAATGCACCATTGTACAACACCATTTTCAGGGAAAAAACCAGTTACTTTCCAGAAGAATAACATATGAACGTAAGAAATAGAAACAGAAGCAGGCTATTCGGCCCCTCAAGCCTGCACTGTCATTTAATAAGAACATGGCTGAACTACTTCAGGGCTCAACTCCACTTTCCCGCCAACCCCTTGTATCCCTCAACTCGCTGATATGTCAAAACCCAATCCAGCCAGTCTGTAAATACATTCAGTGACCCAGTCTCCACAACCTCTGGGTTAGAGAATTCCAGGCATTCACTCTCTTCTGAAAGAAGACGTTTCTTTGTATCGATTTCCCTTATTTTGTATCTCCAACCCTAAGTTCGGCTCTCTGCCCTGGAATTGATCCACATTCTCGAAAGCTACCTTGTCAAGCCCCCTCTTTCTCTTGTCCATTTGAGTAATATCATCCACATTCATTTCAACCACAATGAATAAACGCCTCACCATTTTAGATGTACTCAATAATTAATCCCTTTCATTCCAGGAACCCGCCTAATGAACCAACCTAGTTATTTGCTGCATCAGCATGCTGACGTTATGCTTCAGACACAAAAACAATCCCATCCCTTCGCACTGATCCTTTTGCAGGTGTCTTCTCCATTAAGTAACAGTCTGCCTTTTGGTTCTCAGTGTCATCCTCAAACTCGGATATATATTGCACTCAGCTCCGGCTTTCAGTATAGATTGTAACTAAATCTTGCATTGGACTGATATTTGTGATACTCCAGCAGATAGATTCATCAGGAAGATCCATTAACCCTGACAGTCTGATTTCTATGTGTTAACCAACCGTCATCCCATGCTAATATATTAGCTGTCAAATTATGAGCTTCTGTCTTGTGCAACAAGTTTTTTTTCGTGAAACCTTATGAAAAATCTTGAGAAAGCCTCGTATCTACCAGATCCCCTTTATCATGTCCTTTTTTTACATTCTCAGGGATCTCCAGAAAAAAAACTTTGCATGATTTTACAGGCAAAATGTAGATCGCCTTTCACAAAACCATGTTGACTTTGCATGAAGCTTTTTCTAATTGTCCAGCAATTCCTTCCTTAATAATAGACTCTAGCAGATTCCCAACAATAATATTGAGGCTAAATGGTTACTGCTTTCAGTCTCGCTGTTTTCTTGAAAACAGGCGCCCCATTGAAGGGTCTCCAGTTTCACTGGAAAATTCCTGCAATCCAAAGAGTTATGAAATATTTCTCACAGGAACACCAGTCACTCTGTAACCGCCGCTTTTAAAACCAACTGTGGATTACTGCTGACCTGCGTACCCTTACTCTTATCTGTTTATTAAAAAGCCTTTTTCCTTTTGTTAGAGGCAGTTCACTAACTTCCCTCTTATTGCTATTTTGATTATATCATTGAAATACTTACAGTGCCTTCTAATGTGAGGAATGATATAAAATTCTGGTGTAAATTATCTGTCTGTTCCCTCTAGGCATACCCTCCAAACATCCTCAATATATTTTCCTGACTTCATTTCTACCAAAGGGCATACATTCATCTTGAACTTTCTTTATATACATATTAAAGCTTGCACTGCTTGCTTTTATATTTCTTGCCAGTTTTCTTACATCATATCTTTCTTCCCTTTTTCCTTGCTTCCTTTGATTCATACAGTCATATCGTGCACAAACAAACCCTTTGGTCCAACTTGTCCATGCTGACGAGGTTTTCCAAACGAAACTAGTCTCATCTGCTTGCATTTGGCCCATATGCTTCTGAACGTTTCCCATTTATATATTTGTCCAAATGTCTTTGAACTGTTGTAGCTGTACTTGCATCTTCCTCTGGCAGCTCATTCCATAAGCAAATTACCCTCTGTGCGAAAATGTTGTCCATTTGTCCCTTTTAAATTTCCTCCTTTTAACCTTAAGCTACGTCATCTATGTTTGGACTCTCCTGTCCTCTCAAAAAGACCTTGGCTATTCTCCCTATCCATGCCTCCCATGATATTAAAACTTCTAGAATGTCACCCCTCAACACTCCATCTGATTCTAGCTTCAAGAGCAAACATTTAAAGATAACCACTGCAAATTTGTAACAGTATTAAAAGTGACAGGTAAACAACACACTGCCCAAACTTCATAATGTAATTTGTTTTTCTCCATGTTACAATACTAAGGCAGCTTGCAATTCTTACTCGTGCTCATGAGACGTCAAGCAAACAAATTCCTTTGTCTAAAGGGGGTGATGATCTCAACAGTGAAAACGTATATTTGGCCAGTTCTATGTTAAAAAAAAAAGAATTCTTATACCATACGGTCAGCATGCACCTTTAGCAGAGTGAGATGAAGGCTGGGTGTACTTTTTGGATTTGGGATCACAATGTGAATTCAGTGCAAAGGGAGAATGGTGTTTTCAATACGGTTTACTCCAACAATGAAACTTTCCAGAGTGAGATGTGAATGGGAGGTGTAAAACAGCATGAATAGTGAGGCTGAGCCACACTGAGACCAGTGGCAAGGTGGCAGCACAAAACGCAGATTGATGCTAGTGCAGGGAAGGTAGACTGGAACGAGTTTCAGGTGAAGTGGGGAGGGACCATAATGTGAGAGAATGTGCTCTGTAATTTGAGATGGAGAACCTGGAATCAGGAAAGGAGAGGAGCAGGGAAGAGGATGGAGCAGCAGTGACAGGGGTTTCTGGGGAGAATTCAGGAATCACAGCTGAAAGTCATGCCCCACATCTGCTTATGGGCCCTGAAATAAACATCCTAAATCTGGCCCTACACTAATGCTCATCATGGTATCCTTGTCAACCATGGTGGTACATCTTCTAATCGAGTCCTTCTTTTTGAACAGAAACAACAATTTCTTAGCGTTATTGGATATCTGCTTGAATGTCTGCCCAGGTATACCCACTGACCTTCCTCTGGGTCTACTTCCACATCCCGCTTCAGATCAGATGTGAGACAGAAAGCCTTAATTTAGATGTCTAAGTCTTTTCAATCATTCAGGGGGGACTTCTGCATGTAGCTGAACACATGATCAGCGGAAGCTGACTCCATTCTCCCAGTTTCTCCATCTCTGTTGTTTCTGTTTGATGACGCCACATTCCAGTGAACTGCCACTGATGTGACCGCCTTTTCCTTCAAATCAGAAGTCCGCTAATTCCATTGAACAGGGCCTTCAGCTGTCACTATCCCATCTCCCACGCTTCTGTCCTCACTCCGTCCCCTCCTTACCAGAACAATGATAGATCTCCCCTCGTCCTCACTTCTACTGTACTAGAATCCACATTCACAGAATCATCTTCCATCATTCCACCATCTCCAATGGGACAGCACTATCAAACACATCTTCTCTCGCGACCACTGACAGCATTTCATAGGGACCATTTCTTCTGTAACACCCTCCATCATCCTGAACACTTCCCAACTCCCCATGACACATTCTCATGCAATTACAGAAGCTGCAACACATGCCCGTTCACCTCTTCTATCTCCACTGGGAAGTGTAAATTAACAAAAGATGCACAAATATCTTGGTTCTGAAACTACATACGACTGGAATCATTGACACTACAGAGTTCTTAATGAAAGTCATGGAGAGAAGCAGAGTGAAGCACATTCAATTTAAGCACCGAAAGTGGCATAACTGCAAGGGAAAACGTTCAGATGAATGTTAGAATTAGAATCGCTACACTGTGGAAACAGGTCCTTCAGCCCAACAAGTCCACACCGATCCTCTGAAGAGTAAACCAAGCACACCCATGTTCTTATCCTATATTTACCCCTGAATAATGCACCTAACCTGCAAATTTTTGGTTTGTGGGAGGGAACCAAAGCACTCAGAAGAATCCCACATGGAGAATGCGCCAGCTCCATAAAGACAGTCGCTAGAGGATGGAATCGAACCTGGGTCCCTAGCGCTATGAGGCAGCAGCACTAAACACTGAGCCTTGGTGCTACCTCACGGAATGCGTTTTGGAGTTTTGAAAAACAAGAAAATAAGAGGTGTGACACAATAAACAAACGCTCAGAGGAATGAGAATATGAAAATGGAAGTGCTACCACATCAGAAACCAGAGTAGCTCACGGGGTGCAGGTCAATGGGTCTCTGTATGAATTGGGCGATAGACAGCAGAATTGCATTGCAGAAGTTGCAGCGCAAACCCGGGAATTCATGTAATAGTGTAGATCACAATTGGACAGAAGGAGAATTGTACTGAGTTACAATCTGTAACTTTTTGCCCAGGATAATTCCTCAGTCCATTATTCTCATTAAGCTGAATGATGTTTCAGTCACGAGTGGAGGTGAACATATCAGGGTCAGAGCCGTGTGGACCTAAAACTGATGGCAACCCATTTAAAGCTACCACACTTGACTACTCACATACATTGCAAACAACAGGACTAACATCTGATAGAGAGGACGAAATGATTACAAAGCAAACAGATCAGATCGAAGCTCTGCAGTCCTGCCACAGCTAGTCAGAAATGGAGTTGAACTATGAAACTACTGACGAAAGAAGAGGACTCCACAAATATTATTTTTTTAAATTAATCAATGGGATTAGTGTGTCGTTGGATAGGTCATCTTGTATTGCCCGGAGGGTAGTTAAGAGTCAAACACATTACTGTGGGTCTGGAGGTACATATAGGCCAGAGCAGGAATGAATGGCAGTTTCCTTCCCGAAAGGGCATCTGTGAACAAGATGGGTTTCTCACACAATCAGCAACTGTTTCTTGATCATCATTAGACTCTTAATTCCAAATATTTATTGGATTTGAATTCCACCATTTGCTGTGGCAGTATTCGAACTGAGGTCACATGAGCATTGCCTGGGTCGCTAGACTAACAGCTCAATACCACTAGGTTATTGCTTTGCCATTCCCCGAAAGAATGGAACTTTGCTGCACATCAGTGTAAAAGACAGTATGCAATGTCTGCACCATCCTCAGCCACAAGTATCCCTTAGATGATACCCAACCAATTCGATTTGCTGCATGTGACATGAAGAAACAGCTGAACACAGTAGGTAAGAAAAAGGCAATGGGCCCTGACACCATTCCTGCAATAGGACTGAAGACTTGTGCTGCATAACAAGCCGTGTCTCTGGGAAACTGTTTCATTCCAGCTCCAACTCTGATATCTCCCTGGCAACGTGGAAAATTCCTCAACTATGTCCAATCCCTTAAGAGAAGAATAATTACAATCTGACCATTTACCACCCCCTCAGTCCCATCACGAAAGACAAAAATGTGTGAGTTATTTTTAACAGAGCTGTCAAGCAGCACAGAAATTATCTGCTCAGTGTGGTTTCCGATTGGTCCCCATGTGGAGATGGTGCTGTTGTGGAAATGTCACTGGATTACCAATCCCGACCAGGCTAATGCTCTGGCAGCTGGTGGAAGTTAAAAACAACTAATAAAATATCGAAATCTAAAATCTGCTGTCAGTAACAGTGACCTTGAAGCAAAGTCGATTGTAAACACCAATTGCCTTCCCAATGTAATTTCAGGCAGTGAATCTCCCCTGCTTTCCTATTCTGGCCGAAAAGTGCCTCCAGACGATAGACATGTGGCAAACTCTTCAACGGTCTCTAAAATGCCAAGCAAGACATTCTATTGTATCAAACTGTTCCGAGCCCTTAATGGATAAAATTGAACAGAACACCCAGCACCAATCTCGGTATGAGAAAAGGTAATGGGAAACACAGTCCAGTTGATCCAGAAGATGCCTCCTTCCTAACAGCTGAGAGCTTGTGACACAGTTATAGAGTTTTCACACAGACTGCACAGAAACATTGGGGAAGGAATAGGTCATTCAACACATTGAGCCTCCCCCATTCTAGTTTTTGGTCTAACATCTCTTCAATTTTTTTCCCAAACACTGCATACTGTATATCCTTTGAAGTGATTAATTATTGGAACAATGTGAATTACGAACTTCGGTCCATCAATTTTGCTTCCCCATTCAATATAACGATGGTTGATCCTTTCTCCCCACACCAAACTTCTGCTGCAACCTTGTCCCTTTAGTGTCAAGAAATACTTAACGAAATTCAGTGCCTTGCCTTCCACAGGCTTGTGTAGCATAGAATTCCCAGATTCACCAGTCTGTGAGTTCAGACATTTATTCTCATCTCAATGCAGAGTGCCCTGGCCGTACCTAATATTGTGGCTGCTTGTTTTAGACGTCCCAGGAGGTGAATTATCATCCCTGCTTCCAATAAATCTCGCCCTGTCAGAGTATTATATATCTCACTGAGATCTTCACTCATTTTCCTAAACCACATGGAATACAGACTCAGTCGCCCCAAACTCTGCTCCCACAACAAGTTTGTCATCCTAGAGATCAGTCTGGTCATTCTTTGCTGCTCTCCCTCAATGTCAGGTTTGTCCTTCATTAGGTAAGGAGACCAAAACTGCACACAATACTGCACAAAGTTCGAGATGGGGTCTCACCAAGGTCAAGTAGAGCTGTAATAAAATACCCTTATTCCTGGACTCAAATTCCCCGGAAATGAAGGTCAACACATCATTTACCTTCCTAACTGCTTTCAGTTGCTCCAATAATGCTTTGAGTGACTGGTGTACAGAGAGATCCAGATCCTTTTCAATGTTACATATACTCAATTGGTGGGTCTATGTACATGGGGCAGCGTGCCAGTGCCAATCCCAGTATTGACGTCTGGCTTCAGAATGCACTGCCGTGAATGGACCTCAGAGTTCAGTGAAGAAGTCAACAAAGTATGCACGTTACTATCTTCATCGACCAACATTTCACATCAATTCCTTTTGAAATGCTAGCCTGATATTATATTTTTCCAACCAAAATGTTCAGTGTTACGTCAATCCACATTGCTGTTCATCTGCCACGTATTTGCCCATTTCCTCCACGTGTCTCAATTACCTTTAACTTCTTTACATCCGCCTCACCCAATCAATTCTCAGTTTGCTACCATCAGCAGATTTTGAAACATTCCATTTAGTACCCCAGAGCAGATGTTCAATCTACTTCCTGAATAGATGGGTGCCAAACATCAATTCCAGGATCATCCTGCTCGTAATTGCTTTCCACTCCAAAAAAAAGGAACTGTTTATTCTGACTCACTTTTTCTTTCAGCTCTCTACCATTCTCAACCCATGCCAGTATATTAGATCACACTGTTGCACACTGTTATGGGCCAGGACAGAACACCTCAAGTCTTTTTAAGGAAGTAGTGCAGACTCAAACTTTGCTTCTTGCCTTAAGCAGGTGTAAGGAAGATATTCCAGGAGTGACGCAGCTTGTTAAGCCACTTAGTTTTAAATAAAACAGAATTTATTTTCAAGGTTACGGAATGAAACACAAACAGAAGAGAATAGCATGCAGAATAACAACCTATCCGAAAACCCAACAGATTATCCTAACTTAATGATGTAAGCAAATTAAATTCATAAGGAGTGGGTACATGGGAAGACCAAGAACTGACTTTCAATTCAGCCTACATAGATGTGGGGCATTACTGTGTGACATGATTAGGGATGACAATACCAAGAGACAGCCAATTAAAAGCCATTTCCATGCTACTAGTTCCACAGTAGGTAGAACTAAAGTGACTTTTCCCAGCTTTTCTCATTTTAAAGTTTTATAAATAAATATTAAAAAATATTAAAAGTTGGCTACTCAGCTAATCGTCCAGGTGAAGCTTTCTGGTCTTCAGTAGCACTTCATTTCTCAACCGAGAATCTGAAATTGGTTGAAAGCCATTGGGTGGTACCGTGGCAAAGTGGTTAGCACTGCTGCCTCACAGCGCCAGGGACCCGAATTCAATTACTGCCTCAGGCAACTGTTTGTGTGGAGTTTGCAAATTCTCCGCGGGTTTCCTGCGGGTGCTCCGGTTTCCTCGCACAGTCCAAAAATGCGCCGGTTAGCTGAATTGGCCATGCTCAATTGCGCAGAGCGAAGGGGTAAATGTAGACAAATGGATCTGGATGGGTTGCTCTTTGGGGGGTTGGTGTGGACTTGTTGGGCCAAAGGGCCTGTTTCCACACTGTAAGTAATCTGTACCTAAATAATCTAAGGTGTTGTTCGAAGTACTTGAAACAATCGCCATAAACACCCCATGGAAAATTCGAAAGGAAAAATCAAACCCAGTTTCTTCCAGGAGAGATATCAGAGAGAGGGGGCGGGGGTATCAGCATGGAACTTCTTCTTTGGCCTGATAGCTTCACAACTGGCTGCCTGCTTTCAGTAAACAGCCAGTCTGTGAAAAATCAGTCCAAACAAATCAAAGCAGAGGGTCTGCGCTGGGAGAACTGGCCACTCAACTTTCATAAGAACAGAAGGACGAGGATCAGGAGTCGGCCATCTGGTCCTTCTAACCCGCTCAGCCATTCTGTAACATCAAGGCTGATCGACTCGTGGACTCATGTCCACTTACCCGCACTCTGACCGTATCCGTTATTTACTTGATTGTTCAAAACATATCTATCTCAGCTCGAAAAACATTTACTGAAGTAGCGTCAACTACTTCACTGGGCAGGGAATTCCATAGAATTACAAGCCTCTGGGTGAAAAGGTTCTTTCTCAATTCAATCCTGAATCTGCTCCCTCTAATATTGAGGTTATTCCATCTTGTCCTAGCTTCACCTGATAGTGGAACCATCCTCTCTACTTTTTTCTGACCTCTTCCCTTCATAATATTGTTTATGTTTCTATAAGATCCTCCCCTCATTCTTCTAAATTCCAATGAATATAATGCTGATCTACTCTGTCTCTGCTCATAAGACAACCCCCTCAACTTCAGATTCACCAGAGTGAATCTCCTCTGCATAACCTCCACTGCCAGTACATTGCTTTGCAAGTAAGGAGGCCAAAACTGCTCACAATACTCCAGGTATGACCTCACCAGCACCCTGTACAGCTGTAACATAACCTTCCTGCTTTTAAATTCAACCCCTTTTGCAATGAAGAACAAAATACCATTTACGTTCCTAATTATTTTATGTACCTGCAGATCAACCTTCTGTGATTCATGCACAAGGACAGCCAGGTCCCTCTGCACAGCAGCATGCTTTAACATTTTTACAATTCAAGTAATAATCCTTTTTACTGGTACTCCTAACAAAATAGATTACTTCATATTTATTAACATTGTATTCCATCTGCCAGACCTATACCCATTCATGCAATGTAACTATTTTCCTCTGCAAAGTTTCACAGTACTCTCAAACTTTGCTCTGCCACTCATCTTCGTGCCATCTGGAAACTTTGTCCAACTACGCATGCTCCCAACTCCACATCATCTTTATAAATTGTGAATAATTCCAACCCCAACACTGATCCCTGAGGCACACCACTCAGCACTGATTGCCAGCCAGGATAGCACTCATTTATACCCACTCTTTGCTACCCGTTAGTCAACCAATCTTTTATCCATGCCAATACTTCAGCCGTAACACCATCCATCTTGATCTTATGCAGCAGCCTACTATGTGGCACCCTGTCAAAGCCTTTTTGAAACCTAGATACACCAGATCCACTGCTGCCTCGTTGTCTATCTTGCTCGTAATGTCTTCGTAGATTTCCAAAAGATTGTTAAGCATGATCTGCCCTTCATGCATCCTTGCTACATCTGTGCAATGGGCCGTTTTCTATCAAAATGCCTTGCTATTTCTTCCTTGATAATATTGTCAAGGCATCTTCCCCACTACTCAGATGAAGCTAACTGGTTTATAATTCCCCAACTTTTATCTACCTGCCTTTTTAAACAATGGCGTTCCATTTGCTGTTTTCCAATCTGCTGGGACGACCCCAGAGTTCAGCAAATTGTAGAAAATTACCACAAGTGCACTTGTTATTTCTCCTGCTATCTTTTTAGTACCCTGGGATACATTACATCAGGGACAGGGATTCGTCTAACCTTATCTCCATTACTCGATTAGCTTGCCCAATGCTACCTCCTCTGTAATAATGATTGTTCACAAGTCCTCACCTACCTTCATCTCTTTGGTAAAAACAAGGACAGCAGATGCTGGAAACCAGATTCTAGAGTGGTGCTGGTAAAGCACAACAGTTCAGAGCATTCCTGATGAAAGGATTTTGCTCGAAACGTCGATTTTTCTGCTCCTCAGATGCTGCCCGAACTGCTGTGCTTTACCAACACCACTCTAATCGAGAATCTTAATCTCTTCGTCGATCACTGGCATGTTATTAGTGTTGTTCGCTCTGAAGACTGATACAAAATACCTGTTCAATGCCTCAGCCATTTCATCATATCCTGTAACTAAATGCTCCTTCTTATCCTCTCAAGGATCAACATTGAAGTTAGCCACTCATTTTAATTTTATATATTTAGGGAATCATCTGCTATCTGTCTTCATATTCTGTACTAGTTTTTTTTTCGTGTTCTATCTTACTTTTCTTTATAGCTTTTTTCGTGGCTTTCTGTTGATCTTTAATCTTTTCCCAATCTTCGAGGTTCCTGCTGTTCTTGACCACTTTGCATTCCATCTCTATCAATTTCATAGCCTTGCGTATTTGCTTAGACACCCACGGCAGACTGCCCCTTTTCTGTGAGTCTTTCCTTTTCACTGAATATACTTTTACTTAGGACTTGGAAAAAATCCTTTGAAAATCCTCCACTGCTCGTCAACTCTCACCATAAGGTATTTGTTTCCAGTTGGCTTTTGCCAAGTCCTCCCTCCATTCTGTTGTAGTCTCCTTCGTTTTAGCACAGGACCCTGGTATTAAATTTTATCTTCACTCTCCATCTGTGTTTTAAATTCAACCATACTGTCATCATTCCTTCCAAGTTGATTCCTAACTAAGAGTTCATTAATTATTCCTGTCTCATTACACAGGACCGGATCTAGCATAGCTCGCTCCTCATTGTACGTGTTTTAATTTTCAACTTGAAAGCATTCCCAAGTTGTCAAACCCAGACTCTTTGGATTCGCTGCTTTTCAGACTGCTATGAAAGAAAAACAAAGACAGCATAACCTTGTTAAAGGAGTAGCATTGTCACAACACTACACTTGGGACATCATCAAAAATGTTTCTGAAAATTCAAATTCACTGCATCTATTGCTTCGCCATAATTTATTTCGCAGTCGGAATCTTCAATATTATTCTCCATTAATAATTTGGTATTGACTTGATCCATGTTCATTACTTTCAAATTAACATAATTCTCAAAGTTCCCTGGCAAAGCGTTCTTTCTAATAGACTCTTGTATTGTCCTGATTGCTTCTCTGGTACTAAGCAGACGGTAATTTCCTGCTGTCTCCCTGCCTCCTTTAGAAATATTGGGATTCCATTTGCTGCTCTCAAATCTGTCAATTCAATCACCTGGAATTTGGAACACGGAAAGCAGAGTATCCATTATTCCCATGGCCACCTTCTTTAGGAATCAGAGATATAGATTATCATTCCATGGGGATTTATCAGATTTCAGTACAAATACTTTCTCCAAAACTGCTTAGTTAGTGATTGATTGTATTTCCTTTCTTTCTCAGTAGACTTCAAATTGTTTGGAAGCATTTTTTTAATATCCTATCATGAAGGCAGAACTGAAGTAAATGCTTCATAGTCTGCCATTTTCCTCTTCTCCATTCGTTGGTTTTGGACTGTAAGGAAGCTACAATTATCTTCTCCAACATTTCACCTTGGTATATTGTACGTTGAGAAGATTTTACATTTCACGCTTGTTAATGTACTCTTCCAAAGTCCATTAGTTGCTGTCTTAAGCTGTTCAATGATTGACCTTCCACAGACATACAATCACAGAAGCATAGACTCTGTACCATCAAAAATACAGCACGATTTATATTATTCCAAATTTCCTACATCAGTCCCGTAGCCATGAATGGTATGACACTTCAAGTGCTCGTCCAAATAATTTTTAATGGTTGTGAGATTACCCGTGATAACTGCCCCACCTTCGGAAGTCCATTCCAGATTCCATGACCCTCTGGGTGAAAAACAATCCCCGAATCATCTCTAAACCTCAAATCCTTCCCTTTAAACGTGTGCTCCCCTGTTCTTGGCCATTTGACTAAAAGGAACAGCTACTGTCTATCTACCCTGTCCATGTCCCTCTAATCTTATCCTTCTGAATCACGTCCCCCTCAGCCTTCTCTCATTCAAACTGAACAATCCGAGCTTATTCAGCCTCTCTCCATAGCTGACATGCTCCATCATTGGAAACATCCAGGTGAATCTCTGCACCCCCTCCAGAATAATCACATCCTTCCTGTAATGTGGCTCCCAGAACTCCACATAGTATTCCATATTGGCCTCAACAAAGTGCTACATCGATCTTGTAATCTATGCCTCGATGAGTAAAGGTTATGCCTACTGCTTCCATTGACTTCTTACGTAACCTTTTATTCTCCCACGTCACATTCAAGAATGTGTGTAAAAGCTCCCTATGATCTTTCTTGTGTGCTACAATTCATTGCGTATTCCCCATTTAGTTCCTTCTGCCAAAGTGCATCACCTCAGTTATCAGACTTACATTCCATCTGCCATTGATCCACCCATCTGACCATTCCATCTGTATCTTACTGTCACATAAGACCTTCCTCCTCACTGCCAATCACCCGGTCAATCTTTGTATCAAACACAGACTTACTTATCACACTCCCACTCCCCCTCTACATCCACACCTGCACCATTTATGAATACCACAAGTAATAATGGACACAGCACTGATCACTCTGGTATACCGGGGACACCGGTCTCCAGTAACACAAACAGCCTTCTAACACCACCTGTCTTGTGCAAAATTTTCTTTAACACTGATCTGAAACACACTGGTGTATAGTTCCCTGTTCTATCTCTACAACCCTTCCTATAAAGGGTGTTCTCCAGTCCTCGGACACCTCACCTGTGACCAGATTCTATTTAAAAATTAGCATCAGCGCCTTTCATCCCTTGTCTCCAACAGCAGCCTGAGATGTAACTGATCTGGACTTGGGGATTGGTCCAATTTTATACCAGTCCATCTTCTTGAGTTCTGTATCTGCCTCCTCCTTTTCCCAAGTAAAACAGACGTGAAATTCTCATATAACAATCAATCAGCGTCTCCAGTTTCAAACACAAATTTCCACCTTGATCTCAGACCAAGTCTCCTCAGCAGTCCATTGTGCCATCTGAGGAATTAATCTGGAGAAAGCCCATTCAATATATGTGATCAGTTTATTTTACTTAGATCACGACATCAAAATTGTACAGGTACAGTCTCCTCAAATCTCTGTGTTACTCGTGCAGAATGTCTTTACTTCTAGTAGGAGCAAATCACTGCAGAAGCAAAATCTGCACTGAGACCAACACATGCTATAGATCACAGTGAGTCAGACAGCGTCCGCAAAGAGAGATTAAGTTAACACTTTGAGTCTAGTTGATTCTTCATCTGTATTCGGATTCCCTTTAAATGAAGGCGTTTAAAGGGAGACAGCACTGAAACCTGTGGCACACCAGCGTACTCCGGGCTGCAGTCACACAAACAACCTTCTACCACCACCTATGTTCTCCAATAGTTTCTCCAGTGCTTACCTTCCCCTGTTTGCATATGTTCCTTCCAATACACTTTGCTTTAATGTTTTCTGCTAACTTACTGCGTGTGCTAATTAAAACTCGTCCTGAATATCTGACTGTACCATATTCACTGATTTGCCATTATTTACAAATACAAGAGATATCTTCAAGAAAAACTTTGTAAATTGTAACTTCCCTTTCATAAGTGCAGAACAATTCACTTGAAATTTGCTATTACTTTCTCAGTGTCCAAAAAGATCTTCGTTCCAATAGGTTGAAACAGATTCCCTACTGCGGATAACAACTAACTGGCCTGTAGTCCTTCACTCTCCCACTCCTTCCCTTCGTTAATCATTTGAATGCATTTATAACCGTCTGAAGTGAATACAGAAAAGTACAGTTGTCCCTATTGTAATCAACATGTGTATTGCTGTTTTCTCTGAAATTTCAGTTTGAATTATATCCCGTCTGTCAGACTGATCAATCCTCATCCCAGTTCTGTTTCCAAATACAACTTCATAACTGTATATGAATTATTTTAGTCTTTAGTTACAAAGATCCCGTGGTGACCTGGTATTTCTGGGAGATTTTCTGGAAGTCATCTTTGAAGACAGATGCAATTAACTGTTTCGTCTCCTTGTCATTTTTCTGTTCTCTACAATAAATTATTGTATCCAGACATACGCTGTGTCACATTTGATCTTGATTTCATTTTCCTTTCAAGTACCAACAGACGCTTTTCGCCAGTATTTACAATTAACAAAGAAAATCACAGAACAGGAACAGGCCCTTCAGTCCTCCAAGCCTGTGTCGATCCAGATCCTCTATCTAAATCTGTCGCCTATTTTCTAAGGATCTGGATACCTCTGCTTCCTCATATTAAATGACGCTATCGTCCCCACCTCTACTACCTCAGCTGGCAACGCATTCCAGCCACTCACCACCCTCTGCGCAAAGAACTTTTCGAGCATATCTCCAATAAAGGTTTCCCCTTTCATCTTGAATTCTTGACCTCGAGTAACTGAGTCCCCCACTCTGGGAATAAGCTTCTTGCTATCCACCCTGTTTACATCTCTCAAGATTCTGTAGACCTCAATCAAGTCCTCCCTCAACCTTCATCTTTCTAATGAAATTAATCCTAATTTACCAAATTTCTCTTTATATGTCGTTCTCACCATAATAGGCAACATTCTGGTGAAAATCTTCTGCCCTCTTTCCAAAGCATCCAGAACCTTTCAGTAATGTGGCAACGAGAACTGTCTGCAGTATTCCGAATGTGACCGAACCAAAGTCCTATACAACTGTAATACAGACTACCTACACTTGTACGCAATAGATTCCAACAGATTCCCTCCTGTTCGTGACGGGTTAACTGGTCTGTGGTTCTCCACTTCTTAAATTGTTAGAATGCAGGAAGGAAGTGTGCTGTATGCCTTCTTGATCATTCTATCGACCTGCCACTTTCAGCGAACAATGGACCTGAACACCCAGATCTCTCTGCACATCAATTTTCCCCAGGGCTTTTTCCAGTTACTGCACAATTAGTTCTCGAATTGGATCTTCCAAAATGCATCACCTCACATCTTCCTTTTCGCCACCCAACTCTCCAATCTATTTACATTCAGCTGTATTCTCTGACAGTCCACTCAACTTTCTGCTACTCTACCAATCTTAGTGTCATCTGCAAACTTGCTAATCAGACCACCTATACCTTCCTTCAGATCATGTAGTATATCACAACAAACAGTGGTCCCAGCACGGATCCTGTGAAACACCACACAGAACAATTGTCCATTTTGAGAAACTCCCTTCCATTACGACACTCTGTTTCCTGTTGCCCAGCCAGTTCTCTAATCAATCTAGCTAGTACACCATGGACTTCTGCGACTTCACCTTCTCCATCAGTCTATCTCATCAAACGCCTTACTGAAGTCCATGTACATGACATCTACATCCCTTTCTCCACTATCAACTTTTTCATTCCTCAAAGAATTCTATTACGTTTGCTAAGATGTGACCTTCCCTGCATAAACCATGAAAGGTCTTGTGTGGAGTCCGACTTTTTTCACCCTGGAGTCATACTGGTTTTATTTCCACTGCAAGACTTTATAAAATACCACATGATTGGCTGCGTACAAATTGAATGTTGTTTTGAACAAAATACAATCTATCCACCAAATATAAAACTGCAAACGCAAATTAGCCCCCCAGATTTATAGGTGTGTCTGTGCGAGAGATGCAGAGTGTGTATGTGGCGGGGGGTGGGGGGAGGATGGAGGTGGCGTGCGAGTGAGAGAGAGAGGGTGTGTATGTTTCTTTCCATGTGTGTGAGCGAAAGAGGGTGTGTGTGCGTGTATGTTTAAGGATGAGAGTGAGAGTCTGTGCTACTTTAAGACCAGACAGATTTAGCAGATCCCTTTCCCCAAACACGCCCAGTCCGTGGTTTCAGAGCGTCCATGCTCTGCAGCCCCTGCTCCATTTGATGTTCATGTTACAGACACTGATGCTATAACTACAGTCCCAATGCTCCATCCAGAGTTGGGTCACCAAATCCTCAGGTCTCCATGAACGTCTGAGGTAGCTCACAGCACAACCTCCAGCAAACCATCCCCATCCCCATCCCCTCCACTAACTTTTCAATAACAGGAGACAATCAGACTTCCCTCCACTAAAAGTGAGATATCTACTCCTTTATCTACCTCAGGGTCAGGGTCCTCCTCGTGTTTCTGACCACGTGATCAGCTGAAAGGGGCAAACACAGGCGTTCAGTAGACAGGCACAGACCAAATTTTAAAGACATGAGTCAAAGATGCTGAAACTTCCTGTCCAACATGGAGCACAACTTGGTACGCACTGGGAAGTGAGTAATAACCCGAGACACAACCCCCTGTCTATGGAGCACCACATGGGACACACCAGCAAGTGAACAACAGCCCAGCACACACACCGCTGTCTAACATGGAGCACGACGTGGGGCACACCGGGAAGTGAACAGCTGCCCTGAATACACACGCACCTCTTCATGAAGCACCTTAAGGCACACACCAGGAAGTGAACAACAGCACAGCACACCCTCCCCTGTCCATAGAGTAACACATGGGACACAACGGGAAGTGAACAATAGCCTGACACACACCATTACATTATTTCTGAAATTCATGATGCCAGCATTCGATACAATACACAACGAAAAACCAAGGCCAGGGAAAGAATCAGATGGACAGAGACATTCACATTAAAGATAGAAACGGAAGGTGTAATATTTTGTTGAGGCAAATTGTGTTAGCACTTATAGGTAGCATCCTGGGAAGTGTTTTCAAACACAGACAGGTACATACAAATTAAAGAAGCCCTGCAGTGTGGAACCAGGCCATTTGGCCCACCGAGCCCAGAATGACCCTCCTGATAACATCCCGAGCAACAAACTGAAACGTTACCCCGGTAACTCTAAATTTTCCACAGACAATCCAACGAACCTGCACATCCCTGGATACAGCGGAACAATTTATTGAGGTCACTGAATCTAACCTGGACATTTTTGGCTGTGAGAGGAAAACCAAACACCCAGAGGAAACTCACGCACACACAAGGAGAGCGTGCAAACACCACACAGAATGTCACCAAAGGGTGGAATCGAACACAGGTAATTGATGCTGTAAGGCCGTATTGCTATCCACTGTGACACTCAATGACCAGCTGCGCGAGAAACTGCATCCTCCCACTTTCTCTGAATCTGTCACATCTGTTCAAATGATGCCGAATTCCAATGTGGTGCTTCCAACAAGCCTTCCTTTACCTCCACAGGGCCTAAAGCTGTGACTGACACACTGCCTGATCTTTGCCCTCACCCCTTCCCCTCTTCCCAGATCAAGTTGTTCATTAATACTGCAACATGAAAGATAATTGCTGATCTAAAATAAAACAAAGAGCTGCATATACTAGAGATCAAAAACAAAAGCTGTTCTGATGAAGAAATCCCAAATTAAAAATGTTGACTCACTCTCTTCCTACAGAGGATTAGGAAAAAGTGAATTCTGAAGTAAATTCATGATGAAAGGCTGATGACCGAAACATAGACTTTCCTGCTCCTTGGATGTGCCCTAACCTGCTATGCTATTCGAGGGTCAAACTTCCGACTTTCTTCCTTCAAATAGTACCAGACCCGTCGGGTTTTGCCTGCAAACGCTTGTATATCTAATCTCCTGTTTAGAACGTACATTTTTTCCCTGCAGTATTGACTTCCATACACATCTCCCACCAGTATTTGCTTGTACTTCTTGTTTATAATCTCTAGTCAAAATGTTTCTGTGTAATCTGATTGCTGGGGTGAGATGAATGGTAGATTCAGCGAGATCTTTCCTGAAGCCTTCCTTGACATCACAAAACCTCGCTGCACTTTGTTCGAACAATATATGAATTGGAAAGGCAGAGAAGAATATGGGCCAAGTGCAGGGAATTGCGGTTAATGTGGACGGACATTTTGGTTGGTATGGACCAGTTTTGGCTGAAGGTCCTGTCTCCGTGCATGACTGTAAATGAAAGTGGTTTTGGGTATAGACAGAGAGGGTGAGATTGAGCAACAATATCATGGAAGGATGTGCTCACATGTTTCAGAATGCTGAGATATAGACATTTCGATAGCATCCAGTAAAATACGCCAGTATTATCAGGAATGATGGTGAACAGAATATAGGTGTGAGTTCAGATGATGGAGAGTTTTGGATGAGGATTTGTTCTGCAGCTCTGTAAATGTGAATGGGGTCAGCAGAGTGTTCAACTTATCCGTCTGAATCTAACAATAATTTATCTTTGAGTGATTTCCATTGAGTGTGACAGGGGGATTCTTTGCACGAGGCCAAACTAGTTTTCTGGTGCTATCTTACCGAACTCACCTCATTAACTACCCACCCTAACCCATGGTGTCACTCTCATTCAATGTTAACCCGATTCTTCCACCCAATTTGGCTGGAGGTACCCACTATCTCTCAGATGCCACTGGATATTCCATTATTGCTGGCACTCGTGCCATCTTTAAAAGGACAATGGGCACTCGATTGAGCTTTCCTCAGTTTGGAGCTGTCATGTACGTTTTACCCAGAGCATAGCAGATAAGGGTCAATTACCCCACGGTTTGTCAACAGAGTCACAGATATCCTGGCGGATGGTTTAGTACATCTCTTCCCTAGTACCACCAGACCCACCAAGCATGATCTGAGCTCACCACCCAGCTCAGTGCAGTATCTGTGATCAGTAGCAATGACCAGCACTACAGGACAAACATCGATAACATTCCCAATTCTGTGAGGATAAGGGGCATCGTATGCTGTTTGTCCCTCACACTCAATGTATGTCTGTTCCAGCACCGACATCCGAACAAGGCTCATGCTCCACCACACTCACTCTTGCATGCAGCACGCCCCCCCCCCCCCCCACCCCGTGTCTCTTTCCTTTGTAATATCTCCACAGATTGTAGAATTCTCCAGAGAATGTTGATTATGGAATGTTCTACATAATATTCCAAATAATTCCCAGTTTCAGGAAAATGACAGTGCCCCAGTGTGTAAAACATGAGGTGAAGGAACAGTGTTTTTTTTAAAAATCATATGCAATTAAAATTCACATTGAGTCCATTTCGCCCTTCAAATGTGCTGTACCATTTAATAAGATGGGTGGTGATCTGACTGTCTCCTGAGCTTCACGTTGCAGGAACTTTCAATCATTCAGCCCCCTGGTTTCCTGTCACAAACCAGACGACACTCACGCACTTTCTACGCTGGGTTTCTTCAAGCTTGTGTTTGGGAGGCATTTCCCATGGGGACCAACCCTCCAAAAAATATGTTCCATCAGCTTTTTACTTTCATACAATGCTTCACAGAGACCAATCAAAAATGTACTCATATTGTATAGTTATCGACATCCAATCACAATTAGTAATTCCCGTTATTTCACTTGGTTCAACTTATTCAACCAAAGATAGCATCCAATCAACTCTCTCGTTATAACGTACAATTTCCAGCGGAGATTTTTCTCCCTCAGCAACTATCTTGACCGTTATCTGAATTGTACCTTTTTTTTCCTTCTTATCAAAGTTTATATTTTACATTGACTTTGGCTATTTCTATTTATAGCAGTTACACAGTCTCGCAATCTGTTGGCTGGATGGATGGCTTGTGATGCAGAGGAAAGCCAACAGCGCATGTTCAGTTCCCCACACAGACAGAGGTTGCTCCGACGGGCACACCCTCTCAACATCATCCTGTCACCCGAGGTGTGATGACCCTTAAGATAAATCATAATTTGTATTCTATCCATGTTAACATTTTAATTTTTTTCAAAAATATTTTTATTCAGAGAAAATTAGTTTAATGCTTCAATGAACAAATCAGTCCCCAACTCAAAAAGCAATGCAAATTGAACACAATTACACCCATGTGCATGTATATAAGAAAAGGTAAATCAACGGGCCGAAGAAAAATAAAAAATAAAAAACGAATACTGGAACTCATTATAACAAAACTATAGCTCTCAACCGTCAAGAGCGTTAATTAAAACACGTACATTTGTTCGTAATTCTTCCTCTCAAAAAATTAGTCAATTTCGTCATAGCTATATTAGCCTGTACCTTGGTAATTCAAAAAGGGCTGTCATATCGAATAAAAATCCTCTATTGTATGGTGCAAAATACCTTTTTAAAAGTCCAAAGGGCTATGCTCCATGACAAGGTTACGACAAACCAATAGACCCAGGGGGTTTTCAGACACCCAACTCAACAGAACTTTTTTTTTCTGAACTCAGAGAGTGAGGGTATTGAAGTATTTTTTCCTATGCACATCTGAGTAAGGTAGACTGGGCAGGCCCAGGAAAAGGGAAACCTGAACCATCTCCAATTCTGTCCGCAATATCCTGTCCATCGCAGAGAACACACCGCTCCTATAGCGCCGGTGGATGGTCAACAAGCAATGAGTAAGAGTGTCCATAGTCATTTTGTATTTAAGACATACTCCCACTTGAATTTTGAGAGAGTGTCTGGGGGCAGATAGACTCTATGATGAATCTTCAACTTCAGGGCAAAAGTCTTCTTACAGATTGAAATACTTCTTGTATTTTCACAAATATCCTCCCCTGTGTCCGAAGAGATCTGAACCCCCAAAATTGTTTGCAGACCTCATAAAGGCACAAAGTCTCGTCTAAGGGGTCACTCTGCAACAAATGATAAAGGGTACTGACAGAGAGTGTGTTCTTAGCAATAAGCACCCTCTTTTCTGTATCGGATCTGTACGGGTCTATTAAAAGCGTGGTTCTTTTCTGAATAACATCTCTGATCTGATAAAAAGAAAACAGAACAGATCTCTACTCGGTAGTCATTAGTTACGACTTATTTTGATCAAAGGACATCATTGTTTCTCCCTCAGATAAATCATCCAAGCAAGATAAACCAACTGGTTGTCCATAGTTTAAACATGGAATCCAGTATTCCCCGTCGGAAACATGGTACACCACGTTTTGGGGTAAGAAATGGGGTTTGGCTTTATTGCCTTCGATCGGACACATTAGAGTCCCTACTTTAAAATTATTGATATTTATTGGGAAATGGTAATACTTCGTAACTGTCCTCATTTTGTCTATGAGTAGCAGACTACTAAGGGAGTACTTTGCCTGAGAAGATTCAATATCTAACCATATTGATGCCGAAGCCTCACTAACATCGGGTAAAGAAGAGCGTAATTGATAGCTTTTAATATCCGGGAGATCTACTCCCCACAAACTGTTGGGGTCGTTGTAATTTGGTTAACTTGATAAGGGGTTGCTTATGGTGACAAATCAGAGCTACATCATCCATTTAGTCTCCTAAATATCTGTCTGGGAAACATCAAAGAAAGCAGTCACACGGGGTATAGCAAACAAGGGAGGGAATTCATTTTAATAAGAGCTATCTAACCCAGCCAGGATATTGGAAATGTCTCCCATCTTCGAAGGTCTTGTTTAATTTTGTCAAACAAATGGACAAATACCGCGTTAAATGTAAGTTCAAAGATAGGATTAATGAATATACCTAAATAGGGAGCATCCCCATTACCCCGGGACCATTGAAAAGGAAATCAGGATTCTCCCACGGCATCAGGTATTTCCCTGACTTCGCCCAGAGGCATGGCCTCTAACTTTGTAAAATCAATGGTATTGCCGGAAAAGACACAAAACGTACTGATGCATTGCATCAGGTGAGGGACCAAAACTATGGGATTTAACAAAAATTTAAGACAATCATCTGCAGACAATGTAATCTTACGTGACTTCTATCCCACTTCTGGGGCAGATATGTTGGGGTCCCTGCAGATGCCCTTCGCCAGTTGCTTAATCACTATCGTAAACAACACTGGCGTAAACAACCTTGTCGACTGCCTCTAGAAATAATAATTTTACAGGATCGCACACAGAGTGTCACTTTCAAGGACCCTCACCCACTTGATAAAAACTTTGCTGAGACCAAACCATTCTAACGTATAGAAGAGATACAGCTACTCAACCCAAGCAAATGTCTTCCCTGCATCAAAAGAGATCATTAATAGCTGCTTAATTTGCTGTTGACACGCTTGGATCATATTGAGTAATCTGCTAACATTGTTGGAATATCTGCAGCCTTTTATAAGCTGGTTTGGTATACCTTGACAATGGAAGGATAAATAGTTTCCATCCTCAATGTAAGGGACTCAGACAGAATTTTGAAATCAATATTTCGAAGTGAGATAGGCCGATAGGAAGCACAATCTTTCGGTGTCTTCCTTTTCTTCAGAATAAGAGAGATATGAGCCTCTCTTAAGGATGGTGGGATGCAGTCGTGACTGTGTGAGTGACGAACATAGTAAGCATCGGCTCTGACAACAGGTTTATAAATTCCTCATAAAACACACGTGGACATCTGTCAGGACCGGGCGCCTTTCCGCCTGGAAGCTGCTTTACACCCTCCAGCACTGACAGCGGTGAATGAAGGCAAGACTCTTATTCGGGGGTTACCCCTGGAAGGTCCGAGTTCTTGAAGAAAGATTCCAGCTTAATCCATCTATCCTCATAATGCTCAAACTGATATAATTCAGAGTAAAATCTCCGAAATGCTGTTTTAATTTTTATGGGATCGCAGGAAAGGGTCCCAGTACCTTCCCTAATTGAGGTAATGGCATTGGGGCTCTCTTTTTCATCGCAAGATAGGCTAACTTCTTGCCCGGTTTTGTTTTGCAAAAGTAAGTTCGTGCTTGGCTGTCTGTGCGAGCATGGAATTCACAGCAAACCGAAGCGTTGTGATCCTCTACAGCCGAGCCACCGAGGGTATATCACAGTGTGCCCTCTCGGCTGCCTTCAACAGTGCCTGGAGCAAGCGCTCCTGCTCCAGCTTCTGCCGCATCCTAAGGAATTGTTCCTTTGGCATAAGCCTTAGCAATTCCCATAGAATGGGTGTGTTACTGGTTGAATCTGAATTAATGGCTAAGAAAGATCTGAATTCATTACAGATATACTCAATGTACTTAATATCCTTAAGAATAAAGGGATTAGCCAGTGTCTTGAACCTGCTATGTTTCCCTTGATCTTAACCAATAAGTATGCAGCTGCATGGTCAGAAGTGGTAATATTCCCAATTGTCCAGAACACCACTGAATTGAAGATTGCTGCAAGGTGAGGAAGACATCAACACTAGTGTGGCATTTCTACGGGTTAAAGAAGAAAATAAAATCCCTGTTTATGAGGTGGATCTGCCTCCATACATCCACCAGCCCCAGTTCCACACAAAAATCCACTAATTGCTTAGATTGGAAAGATGGTGCTTGGAGCCTTTGGGCATACTGTCCACTGTGGGTGCAAAAGACAATTGAAGTCTCCTCCTACGATAATGTGCGACGAAGAAAGGTTATTTAATTTGGAAAAAGCATCTATCAGGAATTTCCGGCAGTGAACCGGGGGCAATAAACATTCAAACTATTGCTTTGTTCCCCATATATCTTTGAGGGTTATAATCCTCCCGTGGGTATCTAATACAATCTACTAATTTAAATGAAAGATTCTTCCTCACCAGTATGGTTTCTCTCTTATTCCTAGTGTTAAAAGATGAGAAATAAACCCGATCAAACCCACCTTGCTGTAATGTCAAATGTTCCTTGTCATCAAAGTGCATCTCTGCAATACGACAATATCCACCCTCTCCTTTTTCTTAACTGGCGAATGGCTCCCCTTAATGTTCTAGATACACCATTTAAGCTCGACATTTGCCATTATACACTGAAACAATATTTGAAATCCAGAGAGGAAGAACTCGAATTACAAATCGCTGAGCACCAATGAAAACCGAATCATAGAGCCTAAAAAAACATACAACCTAAAGCTACTACAACTAATAAGCTCTCAAAACGTTCCAAAACTAAATACATACAAATACAAAAAACGATACAAAGTGCCAATGGCACTCAGGAGGGGCATTTACCCCCCGTCGACTGGGAGCATTTTCACGTCACAAATCTCTATCTTCTGCCCCATTATCAATACTGCATCCAGGGTAATTAATCACAAACATCGGGACTGAACTGCCCTTAGGTAGGCATTCAGTCATCACGATCACCTTCATAACTCCGTCCAGCTTGAGCCCAACCCAACACACAAACTAAGCAAGAGAAAAACGAGCATTAATACTAATGAAGGAGTTAAAAGTATGTACTCTATCCAGGCCGGTCTATAATTTAACACTGCTTAATACCAGAAACTGCCATTAAACTTTCTTTTAAAAAAGAGAAACAAGGTTATCGCTTTCCATTAACGCATCCAGCCTACTTTAAAGTGCCCACAAAGTTTTCACAACCTCTGGAGAGTTAGTGGATCTATTGAAAGATCCACTAGTGCATACGGAGCACCGCTGAGTTCATTAAGGAATACTGAATCTCAAGTTCCCTTCATCTTCTCTTGTTATCATCGAAAGATTTTATTTTCTGAATCACTGCCGCTGAAAAGACCTGGAAGAACATAATCCTGGAGCCCTCTTCGGGTCTCTTCCCTGTGTTCTGGAGGCTTCCCTAAGTCTTTGTTTGTCCTTGCACCAATGTAATAGCACAAGGACAGGGTGAGGGCGTTGGTCTGAGTATGACCCGCGCACCGTAACCCGATGAACTGTCTCACTCTTCACCCGTCCCTCTTCAGCTTTGTTGTGAAGGAATCTTTGCAGCCAGTTCTCGCAAAAAAAAACTCACTGACTGATCACTCTATGTCCGGTCCACCAGACCGATTATGTGAACATTCTTCATCCTGTCCCTGTTCTCGAGGACGTCATCTTGTTCAGCTAAGTTACGGACCTGTTTTGCAAAGGTGAGGATCCGCTCCTTACAGGAATTGATCACAGTCTCTGCCCCTACAGTTTGGCTCTCGACCTCGTCCGTTCTGTTTCCAAGGCTTTCAAGTTGATGTTCATTGTTTTTGGAGCACTGCTGAGAGTGGTTCTATCCTCCCGCTGAATTTTTCTTCAATCATGTTTTCAGTCATTTCCCGTAACTTGGTGAACTCGGTGACCAAGTCCTGGTGAGTGACTCGGTCCATTAAACGAACAGAGGGTGTTACAGGTGCGGCCACAGACATACTGAAAGCTTCTGACGGGTGCGCTGCGTGTTGGGACTTACTCGATCCTTTCCCATATTTTGTCATTTCCACTTGACAAAATGGCATTAGTGAGGATTCTGTAGCTCTTTTAGTGTTCAATTGTAAGTAAATGACTGTGGTGGGGTGGGGTAGAGCATTATTGTGGTACAGAGATCAGCAAAGCTGACCGTTCAGATCGCTGCCATTTTGTTTTCCCGGTAAAACCTTATTGATGTTATAATTTCATTTAATTCCTGCCTATTCTGAAGCCGTGTCATTCAGTACCACTGACTACATTTTCCCAACACTGCACATTGCTGCCCTCTCTCGATAATCCTTTACTCATCTGTGATTCATGAACCTTGCCTCAAAAATACTCAATATCTCTGCCTCGAATGGTCTGCAGGGAAGAGTGTTCCAAAGACTCACTACACCCTGAGAAAACAAAAATAAACTGACTAATCGGTAATTTAGCATGGCCAATCAAACTAAGCTGCACATCTTTGAACTGTGGGAGGAAACTGGAGAACTGGGAAGAAACCCACACAGACACGGGAAGAATGTTCAAACTCCACATAGAGTGTTGGACGAGGTTGGAATTGAGCTGAGCTCCTTGCTGATATGACGTAGCAGTGTTTACCACAAATCTATCACGCTGCTCCGTTAGCCCTATTAGTTACCTGCGGCTGACGAAAGAAATCTGCCTGACTTGTTCCTATCACTGAACCTGACCCCGTCTGAGACCTTTATCATCGGTCATATCACCGACCCAGTTACATTTAAAATTTGTTGTGAACAGTGGAGTAGTGGGACGAGAAAAGGAAACAGTGACACCCTCCAACATCAGTCAGAACCGGAGTGAGGAAAAATTCACAAAGTCGGATTTCACTCAAGTGGATATTCCCCTTCCCAGAAGTTTGGGATGGCTGAATCATTATATTATATCGAGGCTGGCTTTGTCTGATTTTCCATAGACAGGTGAATCAGGGATAATGGTGCATGGAGAGAAAAGTGCAGCTGGGACCACAATGAGATGAGCCATGACCTTATTTACTGGTGGGGTCATGTCAAAGGGCCGTTCAGCCCACTCGTGTCCCTCAACCCTATGTTCTGATGTTCCATTCCTCCCTTCGGACCTGCTACAAACAGGCAGATCGAAGCCACGCTGATGGTTAGGTGTAGTTTCGGAAATGCACTTGGAAATTCTAGGCTTAGGTCATAAAGTGGCCCCCAGCCGCAATCCTTTTTTCCATGCTTCCTCACTCTGTAACTTCTGCTCTGGAATTGCTTTAAATGCAGATCCCATATCCCATCCAGGATTAACTCAGGCAAATTTTCTCCTCTCCCGAATGCAACATTGTACAACACGACTTCCAGGAAAATAACCAATCACTTTCCAAAAGCATGACATAAAAGACTAAGAAGTAGGAACATGAGACGGCTATTCGGCCCCTCAAGACTGAATTCTCATTCAATAAGAACATGGCTGATCTACTTCCGAGCTCAACTCCACTTTCCTACCCAATTCCTTGTATCCCTCCACAACTCTCTGGGTTAGGGAATTCCAGACATTCACTACCTTCTGAGAGAATGCTTCATTTTTCACCTCAGATTGAAATCAATGTTTCTTATTCGGTATCTACCACCTCGAGTTCGAGACTCAGGGGAAACACCTTCTCAGCATCTACCTTGTCAAGCCCCCTCTGTATCTTGTACATTTCAGTAATATCACCCTCATTCATTTCAACCACAATGAATAATCTCCTCACCATTTTAAATGTATTCAATAATTCAACGCTTTCATCCCAGGAAGCCGCCTCATGAACCAACCTAGTTACTTGCTGCATCAGCATGCTGACGTTACGTTTCATACTCAGGAACACTCCAATCCCTTTGTACTACTCCTTTTTTGGGAGTCCTCTTCATTAAATAGCAGCCTGCATTTTGGTTCGCAAAGTGATCCACTAACTCCAATGTATATTGCACTCAGCTCCCGCCGTCAGGCTATCAGTATAGATTGTACATAACTGATGCCATCGGCCTGATATTTGTGGTAATCCAGTAGATACACCTTTATCATAAAGATCCATTAATCCTGACACTCCGATTTCTATGTGTTAAGCAACCATTATCCCATGCAAATATATTATTCATCATACTACAAGCCTCTGTCTTGTCTCAGAACGTTTATTTTGTGATACCTTGTGAAAACTTTCTGGAAAGTCTCATGTTAACCAGTGCCCTTTATCAAATCTGCTTGTCACTTTCTCAGGAATTCCTGATGAACGGCTCCTGCCCGAAACATTGATTTTCCTGCTCCTTGGATGCTGCCTGCCTTGCTGTGCTTTTCCAGCATGACTCTAATCTTGACCTTCTCAGGGATCTCCAAAAAAGAATTTGTATGTTGTGACAGAGCAAAAATAGTTTCCCCTTCACAAAACCATGCCAACTCTGCATTAAGCTTTTCTAACTGCCCTGCAATTCCTTCCTTAATAACAAGCTCTAGCAGATTCCCACCAATAATGGTTAGGCTAAATTGTTCCTGCGTTCTGTCTCATTCCTTTCTTCAAGATAGGCACCACATTGGAGGATCTCCAGTTTCAATGGAACACTCCTGTAATCCAAAGAGTTATGAAATATTTCACACAATGTCACTAGTCACTCTGTGACTACTTCTTTTAAAATTAACTATGAATTACTGCTGACCTGCCTACCCTTATTCTTACCTGTTAGGTAAATACCTTGTACCTTTTGTTAGAGACAGTTCAATAACTTCCCTCCTGTTACCATTTTGTTTATACCATTGACATTCTTACACTACTTTCCTCATGAGGAGTGATTTAAATTACTACTGTAAGTTATCTGCCTGTTCCCTTTGGCCAGTTCTCCAGTCACACCCCCCTAATGGCCTCAATGTACTTTCCTCACTTCACTTCCCCCTCAGCTCACACACACATCTTCAAGCTTTTTTTATGTTGACAGAAAAGCTCATGATGCTTGTTTTTATATTTCTTACCAATTTATTACATCATATCTTTTCATACATTTTCGTCAATTTCTACATTCATACAGTTATATCGTGCTCAAACAAACCCTTTGGTCCAACATGTCCATGCTGACCAGGTTTTCTAAATTATAATAATCCCATCTGCTTGCACTTGGCACATATGCCTCTAAACGTTTCCCATTCATATGTTGGTCTAAATGTCTTTGAAATATGTACTTGCATCTCCCACTGTTTTTCTGGCAGTTCATTCCATACATACATCACACTCTGTGTAAAAAAAAGTTGTCCCTTTGTCCCTTTCAAGTTTCCCCCCTTCCACCTTAAAGCTATGCATCTGTGTTTGAACTCCCCGATCCAACATAAAAGACCTTCGCTATTCACTCTACCCATGCCTCCCATGATATTATAAACTTCTAGAATGCCACTCCTCAAACTCATACACTCCATCTGATACTAACTTCAAGATCAAACGTTTAACGATAAGCACTGCAAATTTGAAAGAATATTAAAAATGACAGGTGTAGAAAACAGCCCAAACTTCATACTGTTAGTTTTGCTCTATGTTACAAAACTAAGGCAGCATGAAACTCTTACTCGTGCTAATAAGAGGTCAAGCATCTGAATTCCATAGTGTGAAGGCAGTGATGATGTATACTGTGAAAACGTATAGATCGAGATCTATATAATACAACATTCTCTCTCCTGTTCTCCCTATGGCCTTGTGTGGTTGTGTCATCTTTATCTTACACTCAACGAGAGAGAACCCCTTTCCCCCATTCACATCTTAATTTAAAACCATTTTGCATCATCTTCTCGTTCACCACTGCTAACAGCCCGTTTATCTTTTGCCACGCCCTCTTCTCCAAGTCACCCATCCCCCATCTCCATCAAGGGATTAAAAAGCCAACCCTTTTCAGTTCAGAACAAGTCACATTGTTCTTGTTATGCGAACTCTGTTTCTCTGTCTCTGCAGATGCTGCCAGACCTGCTGAGGTTCTTCAGAAACGAATAGGCACAGCACAAATTTTGAATGAAACAAATAACTATGGATACTGGAAATAAATATAAACTAAATGCAAAAATTGCTGAAGAAACTGCGGGCTTTGTAGAGGGCCACTGGACTCGAAAGATTAACTCTGCATTCACTACAAAAGATGCCACCAGAGCTGCTTTGTTTCTTCAGGAATTTCTGTTTTTGAACAAGTTCCAATGACGTGTTTGAAAGCTGCTCAAACGCCCTGTCCAACACGGAGCGCCCTACACTGGGAACTGAAGTCCACACATTCATTCGCTCAGAAACTGCAGAAGGCTGATATCACTGACACCACAGAGCTCTTACTCATGGTCAGGGAGAAAACCAGAGGGAAACACATTCAATTCAAACGTAGATGGCATGACGAGCAAGGAAAAGATTCAGATGAATATGTTGAAGGGTTTGAGTAATGTAACAAATTGGAAGCATGGAACCAAGGAGAACCATCAGCAGAATGAGAATATGAAAATGGAAATATTACTGCATCAGAAACCAGGTGCGGTCACTGAGTACACGGCTGATGGGTGACTGGGTCTCGATGTTAACTGGGGGACAGACAGTAGAATTGAATTGCTGATATTACAGCTCAAACTGGGCTTTCATGTGATGCTGTAGACAACAGCAGCAACAGAAGCAGGATTGTATTCAAACATAATCTGTAACATTTTCCCCAGGATATTCCATCAGTCTACCATTATCATCAAGCCGAGCAATGGTTCAGTGACGAGAGTGGGTGAACATGCCACGGTCAGAACCATGTGTACCTAAAGCTGATCACAACCCATTACAGCTACCACACTTGAATGGTTTCATTCCAAACAGCAGAACTAACATCTGATAGAGAGGACAAAATGATCCCAAGACCAACAGATCAGATCTAAGCTCTGCAATCCTGCCACATCCAGACATAAATGTCGATGTACTATTAAAAAACTTACTGGAGGAGAGGACATCAGAAATATCCCCATCCTAAATAATGGAACAGCCCGGTACATCAGTGAAAAAGAGAAGGATTTAGTATCTTCACTATCCTCAGCCAGAGGTGTTGAAGGATTGATCCACCTCATCCTCGCCATGATATCCACAGAATCATAGATGGCGGTGTTCAACCAATTCGATTCGCTGCATGAGACATGAAGAAACCGCTGTACACAGTAGATACGACAAAGACAATGGACCCTGACACCATTCCTATAATAGAACTGAAGACTTATGCTGCACAACAACCCGTGGTCCTCGGGAAGCTGTTTCATTCCAGCTCCAACTCTGACAACTCCCTGGCAATGTGGAAATTTATCGAGGAGAAAGTGAGGACTGCAGATGCTGGAGATCAGAGCTGAAAATGTGTTGCTGGAAAAGCGCAGCAGGTCAGGCAGCATCCAAGGAGCAGGATAAGAAGGGCTCATGCATGAAACGTCAATTCTCCTGCTCCTTGGATGCTGCCTGACGACTGCAACACATTTTCAGCAACACATTTTCAGCAGTGTGGAAAATTACTCAATTATGTCTGGTCCCCTAATAGGTGAATAATTACATTCTGACCATTTACCAACCCCTCAGTCCCTTCACGATAATCAAATTGGTGGGAGTTCTTTTTGACAGAGCTGTCAAGCAGTCCAGAAATAACCCGCCCATTGTGGTTTCTGATAGGTTCCTATGTGGCGATGGTGCTGATGTGTAAATGTCACTGGATTACTAATCCAATACAGGAGAATGCTCTGGCAGCTGGTGGAAGTTAAAAACAATTAATAAAATATCAAGATCTAGAATCTGGTGATTGTAACAATGACCTTGCTTACAATGTTGATTGTAAACTTCGATCTCATTCCCCAACGTACTTTCAGGAAGTGAATCTCCCGTGCTTTTCTTGTTTGGCCTAAAAGTGACTCCAGACACATAGACATGTGATAAAGTCTTCAATGGTCCCTGAAATGGCCAAGCAAGACACTCAATTGTATCACACTGCTCCGAGGTCTTAAAGGAAATAAACAGACAGAATAACTGGCACCAGCCTCGATATCAGAAAAGGGAACGGGAATCACAGTCCTATTGACCCTGAAGAGTCCTCCTTCCTCACATCTGAGAGTTTGTGACAACATTTACAGAGCTTTCCCACAGGCTGCACAGAAACATCGGGAAAGGAGTAGGTCATTCAACACATTGAGCCTTCCCCATTCTACTTCATTGAGAAAATCTCCTCAAAGCAGTTTTCCCGACACAGTGTTCATATCTATTAATATGTTTAAACATTGTGAAATATAAAATAAGATCTGTTGTAGACCTTCAGTCCATCAATCTTGCTCCTCGATTCAATATACAGGCATTTCTCTGATAACGCATGTTTATTCAACGTGATTTGACTGCAATGCGATTCGTGAATTGTGCACCTTTTTTCTATAAAGTGAGCTCCCGCTCACTGTGACGCGATTCCTTGCCAGGCACCATCTGTACAACAAAACCCAGCTTCAGGATCCTCTGTCTGCCAAATGCACCCTCTGAGTGTTCAGCTAAAACAGGAATGTAATCCGCTCTGCAAGCTTTGAACCTGAGCTTGAATTAGGGAATTGCTCTCTCCAATTAGAAAGAACTTTATTTCAAACCGGGGGAGAATCTTCAGGAGAACTGGAATTCCATGTTGGCATCACGTGGTCAGTCAGTCCTGAGCGCTTTCTGGTGAAGAGCTTGGTGAAAGGTACAGGGATGTAGCCAGTGACTGAATTGTCATTATTAACACTCTTTCATTACAATATATGATTTAAAGGTTTAATTAGACTGTGCTAGTGTGTGTTAGACTAACTTTAATTTTTGTTTTTTACTGATATTTTGCAGTTCGCCCATTATCCTCTTTTCCCCATAGACCACATTATTAATATTGCATGATTTTCTGCAACACAGTGATGCACAGGAACGCAGCTACCACGTTATTGGAGAACAACCTGTAATGGTATCTGATCCTCTATCTTCATACAATACCCTGCTGTCTCCCTATCCCTTTAGTTTCCAGAAATGCATATTTATATTCAGTGCCTTGGTTTCTACAGCCTTAACTGTGAGATAGTACCCCAGGTTCACCAGTATCTGAGTGCAGACATTTATTCACATCTCAATGCAGAGTGGCCTGTCTGTACATAATACTGTGGCCCCTTGTTTTGAAGTCCCAGCCAGGGGAATTGTCACCCCTGTTTCCAATCTGTCTCGCCCTAACAGAGTTTTATATGTTTCACTGAGATCGCCACTCATTTTCCTAAAGCCCATGGAATACAGGCATAGCCGCCCCAAACTCTGCTCCACAACAAGCCTATCATCCCAGAGATCAGTCTGGTTATCCTTTACTGCTCTCCCTCAATGTCAGGTTTCTCCTTTATTGGGTAAGGAGACCAAAACTGCATAACATACTGCACAATGTGCGAGATGAGGTCTCACCAAGGCCCTGCTCAGCTGCAGTAAAACACCCTTACTCCTGGATTCAAATCCCCCTGAAATGAAGGTGTATACACTTTTTATCTGCCTATCTGTTTTCTGCTCCTGCAAAATTGCTTTCTGTGACCAGTGCACAGGGAGATCCAGATCCTTTTCAATGCTACACCTCCCCACTTGTTGGGTCTGTGTATACTGGTCAGCGTGCCAATGCCATTCCCAGTATTGACTTCTCGATTCAGATCTCACTGCCCTACACTGACCTCGGAGGGCTGCACAGAAGGAAACATAAATGCAGCTTAAGTTCCTTTATAGATCAACATTTTTCAAACAATCCCTTTTCAACTGATAGGCTCCCGTTCTGTTTTTACCATCAAAGGTCACAATATCACATATCCCCCATAGACCATATCCCCCACCCCTCATTGCTCTCCATCTGCCATGTATTTACCCAGACACTCCACTTGTCGCAATCACCTTGCAGTTTTTTGGACATCCAGCGCACCCACTCACAATCCGATATTGTTTATTGCCACCAACAAACTTGGAAATATTAAATTTGATCCACTCAACAAAATATATGTTGTGTATTGGGAATAGCTGGAGCCCAAACCCCGATCCTTGCTATATCCTCCAAGCCTTCCTTTCAAATAAACCCATTGTTTTATTCCTAGTCACTGCTTCCTGCCCGCTCTCCCATTCTAAAACCATATTAGTCCCAGTCCCAGAGGATTTGAATTTGCATAATAGGCTTTGGGCTTTATCAAAAATCTTTCTGAAAATGCAATTATATTGCATTGATTGCTTCTCCATAATTATGCTAAACGTCACTTTCTTAATTATGATTCCCATTTGATCAATCTCGGTTAACTTTATCTGTGCTCATTACTTTCAGTTCCAATACTTCCTCTAAGAGTGTTTGGTTGCAAATGTCATTCTATTCCTTTTTTCTCAACAGACTAATGTTCACTAGGATTGTTGGGAAGTTTTCTTTTTTGTTTTGTTTTCTTCTGTGAAGACATAACTAAAGTATTTGCTCCATAGTTCTGCCTTTTCCCGGTCCTCAATTCACTGCTATCAGACTGTAAGAAAGCTGCACATTTGTCCACTTAATTTTGCCACTGACATATTTTCATAAGATATTACAAGTTCAATCTTAAAACCCTTGTTAATATACTCTTCAGAAACCCATCAATTCGTATCTTAAACTACTCAATGATTGACCTTCCACAGCCATACAAACACAGAAGCACAGACTTTGTCCCATCAACAATACAGCACTGTCTACATTAGTCCCATTTTCCGACACAAGTCCCGTAGCAGTTAATCTTATGGCATTTCAAGTGCACAGCCGTGTATTTTCTAATGGTTGTGAAGTTACCATGACAACTTCTCTCAGGAAGGACATTCCTGACCCCAACACACTCTGGATGAAAAACAAACCTCAATTCCCTTCACTTTAAAATGTGCTGCATTGTTCTTGGCCCTTTGACTAAAAAGAACAGCTGTTGTCTATCCACCCTGTCCATGTCCCTTAGAATCCTATCCTTCTGAATCACGGCCGCCTCAGCCTCCTCTGCTCCAAACTAAACAACCTGAGGTTATCCAGCCTCTCTCCATAGCTGATATGTTCCAGCCCTGGGAACATCCTGGTGAATCTCCTCTGAGCCCCTTCCACTACAATCAGATCCTTCCCGTAATGTGGTTCCCAGAACTACACACAGTACTCCATCTTGGCCAAACCAAAGTTCTGCATAGCTCTTATAATCTATGCCTTGATGAATAAAGATTACGTTTACGGTCCCTTATGTTTTTTCAAAATTGTGCATTAACGCATTTAGTCATCTTCAGGGAAGCGTGGAGAAACACCCTCTGAGCTTCCTCGTGTGCTGCCATTCATTGAGTACTCCATGTCCAGTTCCTTCTTCCAAACTGTATCACATCATATTTATTAAGGTTACATTCCATCTGCCATTGCTCTGCCCATCTGACCATTCCATCTGTATCTTGCTGCAACATAAGACCTTCCTCCTCACTGCAAACCACCCGGCCAATCTTTGTATCAAACACAAAATTAGTTGTCACACTCCCAGCACCCCCGCCTATATTCACAGCTGCATCATTTATGAATACCCCAAATAATAAGGATAACGATCACACAACACCAGGTTATACTAAAACCGGTTTATTTGGAGGCACTAACTTCGAAACGCTGCTTCTTCATGAGGTGGTTGTGTGCTTTGAAAGCTCGTGCCTCTGAATAAACCTGCTGGACTATAATTTGGTGTTATGTGATTTTTAGGTTTGTTCACCCCAGTCCAACACCAGCATCTCCGAATCACAGCACTGATCCCTGTGATACACCATTGGACATCAGTCTCGAGTCACACAAACAGCCTTCAACCACTACCCTCTGTCTCCTAACACTAAGTTGATTTGGATGCAACTTGCCAAGTCATTAATGACTCGTATCTATTCCCTTGTTATTCATTTCTGCTTGACACATTTGCAGAATATCTGGAGATTTTCCTTAATCTTACACTGCCAGCAGGTTTCTATGACCCTGTTTTAGGCAGTTCTCACCGAGTGATGAATTTCCTCAAAGTTACAGTCTTAAGTGGCCAATCCCTTATCTTGCCATTATTTGCCTTGAATTTGGATTGGGGAGCCAGGGAAGCGTCCTGTTAATTTCCCATTTGTTATATGTTTTGTGAATTTTGTAAATCTCACTGTGACCCACTTCTCATTCTTTGAAACACTGGAGAACATAGGCCGAGTTTCCTCATCCAACAATCCCGCCATCTGTGAGATTAATCTGGACAACGTCCATTGCAATTTTATTGTGGTCAGTATATTTTTTCTCAGATTGGGTCACCAATACTGTACATAATGGATGCAGGTTCGCTCGCTGAGCTGGCAGGTTCATTTCCCGACGTTTCCTTACCTTACTAGGTAACATCTTCAGTGGACCTCTGGCGAAGTGATGCTACACATTCCTGCTTTCTTTTTAAGGGTTTCTTTGGGTTGTTGATATCACTTCCTGTGGCGAAGTCACTTTCTGTTCCTTTTCTCAGGGGGTGGTAGATGGGGTCTAACAACTAATAGCACATCGAGTTAGACGTCTGCCAGAAATACATGTGGATTCTCTCCATTGATCCTATTAATTTCTAAATATCCATTATCACATGCTGCGTAATAGATTACAACAGTTTCCCTGCAGATGTCAAGTTAATTGGTCGGCAGTTCTCCAAACTATGGCTTCTTCCCTTTATAGATGTTTGGATCCCTTCCATTAATCTATAGTGCTTGGACCACGTTTACTAACTTCCATTTATCTCGAATGGCTTCCGACCTCTGCAGAATACACAGGAAAATAAAACACAGCCATCGACAGTGCAATTAATACTTCTGTTGCTGATTTAAGTCTGACATTTTAACATGAAGTACGTCAGGTTTGTCAGGTTGAGCAATGCTCAATCCATTTACACTTTCAAATACTACCTTGTTCCTGATATAAATTGACTTTTTGTCTTCAGTTGCACAAGCGCTACATGATCACTTGGTATTACTGGCTGATTTTATGGATCTTCCTCCTTGAAGACAGATACAAAGCAGCTGATTATTTTCTTGGCCATTTCCCTGTTCTTCACAATAAACTCTCCTCTCCCAATTACCAATTTCCATATTTGACCTTGCTTTTACTTTGTTTCCTTTGAAATACAGATTGTAGATTTATGCAGTGTTTTTGTTCCTGTTTGTTAGCATTCATGTTCTATTTTTGATTTCCTTATCAGTTTCATGGCCGTTGTTTCTGGATCGTGAATTTCTGAGAATTCTCAGGTTTCCACAATGACTGAAATTCATCTGAAGCCATTTCCTATGATTAATACATTTTCGAATTTGTTATGTTCAACATCATTGTGTCACTTTTCCTTTCTTTGGTGTTTGTACCTGAAATAAAAAGACTTTGCAATATTTCTGTAAATTTCCTCGTCCTGACCATATATATTCAGGAACACTGCAGGAGGACATAGAAGGAATTTCCGAAGCCCTGGCTGATATTTTTGCATCATCGCTGGCCAACGGGCGAAGTCACGAAGGACTGGGGGACAGCGAATGCTGTGTCCTTACTCAAAAAGGGCTACAAAGAAAAACGCGGGAGCTATAGACCAGTAAACGTAAAATCTGTTGTAGGTAATTTACTTGAACAGGTTCTGAGAGATAAGTTATAAATGCATTTGGAAAGACAGGGTGTGATTAGGAGCAAGATTAGAGTGGTGCTGGAAAAGCACAGCGGAGCAAGCAGCATCCGAGGAACAGGAAAACCAACATTTAGGGGAAAAGCCCAACATCAAACTCAGCACGGCTTTGTGCATGGGAGATCATGGCTCACAAATTTGTTCAAATTCTTTGATTAAGTGACTACCAACGTTGAGGAGGGCAGGATGGTGTATGCAGTCTTAATGGATTCCAGTTAGGCCTTCAATAAGGTTCCAAATGGTACACTGCTCTGGAAGGTTAGATCGCATGAAATTGGGGAGGAGCTGCCAAATGAGATGCAAAGTTGCCTTGTTGGTTGGAAGCAGAGGGTAATAGTGGAAGGATTCTTGTCAGCCTGGAGGCCTGTGATTAATGGAAAGCCTCACGGGTTACTGCTTCGCCCACTACATATTACATATATCTGTGGTTTAGATGAGAATAAACAGGCAAATTTGTAAGTTTGAAGACAACACTAAAATAGGCAGCATCGTGGAGACTCAGGAAGGTTATCAGAAATTTCAGCAAATACAGCAGTACCTTGATCAGCTGGAGAAGTGGCTGAGAAATGGCAAATGAATTTTAATTTAGATCAGTGTAAGTTCGTGCATTTAAGAAAGTCAAATCAAGGTAGGAATTTCAAGTTGAATGGTTGGGTCCTAAGGAGTGTAGTGGAACAGAGGGACCTTGGAATTCATGTGCATGGTTCTCTGAAATTTGATTCAGAGGTAGACAGGGCAGTGAAGAAAGCTTTTGGCACACTGGCTTTCATCAGTGTATATTTACGTTGCAATTATACAGGATGTTGGTGAGGCCATACTGGGAGCGTTATGTTCAGCTGTGTTCACTTTACTATGGGAAGGATGGTATTAAACTGGAAAGAGTGCAGAAGAAATTTACAAGAATGTTGCAAAGATCTCAATGGTTTGAGTTATTGGGAGACGTTGGACAAGTTAGGACTTTTTACTTAAGATGTATGAGGCTGAGGGGGAATCTGAGAGAAGTGTATAAGATCATGGGAAGGACGGACAGAGTGAATGCACTCAGTTCCTTTTTCCAGGGTTAGGCAATCACGGACAAGAGGGCATCAGTTTAAGGTCAGAGGGGAAACAATAAAAGGGAACCTGAGGACCAACTGCTTTTCACACAGGGGTGATACGCATATGGAACGATGTGCCAGTGGAAGAGTTTGAGGCGGGCACATTCGCAACATTTAAAAGGCATTTGTACAAATACATGTACAGGAAAGGATTAGAAAGATACAGGACAACAGCAGGGAAATGGGGTTAGCGTGGATGGACAGTTTGGTGGGAATGGACGTGTTTGGGCTGAAGGGCCTGTCTCTGTGTTGCCTGACTCTATGACTCCAACAAACATGGCTTGCCTCCCACTGTATGTTATATTGTACTTTCCCAATTCACTGGAGGGAACTTGACCCTTTAGCCTCCAGGCTACCATAATTTTTAACCAGAACGTTCAAGCATTCTATATTCATGCAGACACCGTGTAAACTGCACCATATTAATGTCTCTGTTCCTTCAAAGCTGATTCAGAGCAAGGTCATTAACTCTTCCTTCTGATCACACAACAAACCCAAAATAAACCGCTCTATAGTTTGCTTCACAACATACTCTTCAACCCACCTCACATACACGTACAGAATTTATTTTGCACAGCATAAGCAGTCACTTAGTTAATACTGTTTAGATGCAATTTGAGAACATCCTACAAAACTGCGGTATCCTTGATACTTGCATATCTAATTCCCAGAGCATATGATGTTCAGATTTTCTACAACCGATATATAACACAGCAATATTTGCTGTGCCTTGCTCATTGTAAGTTCTACATAAACTGATTCCGTAGACTGGGAGGGACAGGTCTGTGTCATTATTAGTGATAGACTTGGAAAGGACATTCGGGGAGGCTCACCTTGACGCTGAGATGATCTAAAGATATCTCCATCAATACAGGACAAGCATCAATATCCTCCCGGCTGTCTCAGGATAATGGTCACCGAATTCTCTCTACTCCGTCACCCTCTCTGTATATCTGTTATAGCATCTATCCCCAGAAAATCCTCATGCTCTATCTCCAAATAAGGCTTAGGCACTACCTCACTCACTATTGAATTCAGCAACTTCCTTCCCACACTTTTTCTGTCACCTACGCAATACGCCCACACATCAATAATACTATATGGATTCAAAACTGTCGACTGTCTCATTCCAGACGACTCACAATTCCTCCCAGATACACCTCCACCAGCACTAACTGCAAGGCCATCCACTCCTGCCCTCACTCCATCCATCCCTTTCTTCTATTCCAAGAGAAAAAGTCTGGAATAGGACAGAAATGGCCAAGCCGGGTGGTGGAGTGCCCAATATCCATTCCCTCACCCCTCCCCCACACCCGCCATGTGGGAGGAACCTAGTACAAGATGAAGCGGACTGGGATGCCTCGCGTGAAATTTCTGAAACATCCATGTCCCACTGACCGATTAAAGAGCAGTGCTCAGTGAAAGACAATTCTCACTGTAAACACATTGGCATTTCAAACGACAGTCCTTTAACTCCCACACCCCCCACCCCCAAATACAGTTACCTCACTGCACAGAGATGCAGACACAGAAATACACAGAATTATTGGTATCACCCCATTATACGAACAAACACAATACATACAAGGGAATAGACATACACAAACGTAGAAACACACGCAGACATATAGAGTCACACACAAATAGACACAAACATAGATAAAAACACACAGGCTGATGCACAGAAAGACAAACGTAGAAGCACAAATACCCAGATGACAAGCAGATGGACAAACATATGCACACGTCGACACAGATACAAATTGATAAGTTTTTGTTTTATAACGGGATCAAGGATTCTTGAGGGAAGGCAGGAGAATGAGGTTGAGGAACAGAAAAGAAATTATTGAATGGCAGATCAGACTAGATGGGCCGAATGGCCTCATTCTGCTCCTTTTTTCATGTGGTGCTATGCTAACAGGTATTCTCTTCCTGAGACAGCAGCAGAGACTGGGTTTGATACATATTCGATTGGAAAGGTTCGGTGGGAATGTGGGACAGGTTTGGAGTCCGGAATGGTTTATGTTTATTCCTAATTATTCTGTCCTTTTATCTGCAAAGAGGTGGTGATTTGATGTTCAGTTAACAAAGTTTTAAAATAACAGGTTCCACAAAGAAATAAGGACGTACCTTTCACTTTAGTGTTGTGCTACCTGTGGTGTCCTCATCCTCAGGGAGCAGTGAAGACTCGTTTATAGAGTCATAGAGATGTACAGCATGGAAACAGACCTTTCTGTCCAACCCGTCCATGCCGACCAGATATCTCAACACAATCTAGTCCCCCCTGCCGGCAACTGGCCCATACACCTCCAAACCCTTCCAATTCGTATACCCATCCCAAATGCCTCTCAAATGTTGCAATTGTCCCAGCCTCCACCACTTCCTCTGGCAGCTCATTCCATAGAAGTACACCCACTGGGTGAAAACTGTTGCCCCTTAGGTCTCTTTTGTATCTTTCCCCTCTCATCCTAAACCTATTCCCTCTAGTTCTGGACTCCCCGACACAAGGGAAAAGACTTTGCCTATTTAAATTATCCATGCCCCTCATAATTTTGTAAACCTCTATAAAGTCACCCCTCAGCCTCCGATGCTCCATTTAAAACAGCCCCAGCCTGTTCAGCCTCTTCCTGTAGCTAAAATCCTCTAACCCTGGTAAAATCTTCGTAAATCTTTTCTGAACTCGTTCAAGCTTCACAACATCTTTCTGATAGGAGCGAGAACAGAATTGCACGCAATATTCCAACAATGGCCTCAACAATGTCCTGTACAGCAGCAACGTGACCTCCCAACTCCTGTACTCAATACTCGACCAGTAAAGGAAAGCATACCAAACGCCTTCTTCACTATCCTATCTACCTGCGACTCCACTTTCAAAGAGGTATGAAGCTACACTCCAAGGTTTCTTTGTTCAGCTACACTCCCGAGGACCTTGCCATTAAGTGTATAAGTCTGCGCTCGACTGATCTGTGTTGGGCAGGAGAGTCAATGTTTATTGGGAACAGACAGGAGACGGATGGACAGACACACTCGGATCAGCCATGAGCATTCTGAATGGTGCAGGCAAATGACCAACTGTTACCCCTACCCCGTGTGTTGTTCCCTCAATCCACCCTCGAGGCTATTACATGGTAGGGGACCACCCCATTCAATCAGACAGGATCGATACAATGAGACAGGAGGAGACCATTCTGTCACTCTAAGGAAATGCACCGCAATATAGAATGAAGTCATTCAGCTCGTTGAGTACATTACACAGCCCAGCAGGAGGCCATTCAACCCGCCTGAACGGCTACCCAGGAGCAGGGAACATTGACTCTCCTGTCCAGCAAAGATCAGTCGCTAACAGGAAATAGAGAGTAGAGACAAATGTTTATGTTCAGGCTGCAAAGCTGTAACTGATGGAGTGCCTCAGAGATCACTGTAGGGTCATCAATGATCAACAATTTGTATCCAAGATCTGGAGGAAGGGGAGGGAATTGTTTGGAGCTCAATTAGCTCGTAATCCAAGATGGTTATTTAATGTGTCATCAAATGAAGGTAGTGAGTCTGCAATGTGTAACAGACAGGGAAGGTTAGTGAGCAAACCTTCAGCAGAAATAGCATAAGGTAGATTGTGTATTTTGGCATGAAGAATAAAACAATGGTAAACAACGTAAATGCAGAGAGCTTGCAGAACTCTGTGATTCAGGCGGTTTCTATGTTCCTGGGACATGAATCATATGAATTCAGTCTGCAGATGCAGCAAGTGATTTGGAAGGTAAGTGGAATGATGCTGTTTTTGGCAAAAGGTATCAGGGTTAATCGCAGGAATCTTTAACTCCATCGGTACGAGGGCATTGCTGTGACCACATTTGATGCACTGTGTGCTGTTTTGATCCCCGAAACTAAAATGAAAGGATTTAATTCTTTTCGAAGATTTTCAAAGAGGTTTCCCTTTACTCATTCCTGGAATGCCGGCCTTTTGTTATCGGGGATTATCAGTTTTGATCTTAGCTGAGAAATAGAATTCAACCATCCATGACGTTCTGAAGAGTGTATCAACTGGATGCACATTATCTCTTGTCAGGGAGACTAAAGCTAGAGAATAAATTTTAAGAAAAAGATGCATTTATATTAACACACATACTATGAAGACACCCACCAATATTTACAAATTACACAGACACATGTAAGCATGTCTTCAAATTATAAAGTGGGGACTTTTTTGCGATTGAAACAAATGCACTTGCATATAATCTATAATCGGGTTTTCCAGAGAATGTTCCAGAAGAGCACACCTGGTCCAGTTTGGTGTTCAGTTGACATTATCGTATGTTTCAACACAGAGAGGGAGAAAAATGTCCCCCGCCTGAGAAGCAGCAGCCTATTGATCTCTCTCTCTCTTACGTTGTTCCATCCGATAGCAAAGTGTGAGACCATAAAATCCCTGTGTTATCTTTACCACTTGTGAAGGATTTCTGGTGAGAATTCACTAGAATCTCTCCACTGCCTGAAACAAAGGGAATTCAGCCAAATTCAACTGTTCCAGAGTGAAACCCCACTACCAGTAACTTGTGTGAGCAGAATAACTTCAAAGGCAGAATAACGTTTGGGGCACTCTATCATTTTACCATTTGTTATGAGTCCAACGTTCTGTGTCTCACACTTTTCTAGTAAATGACCTACTCTGAGACCTACATCATTGGTCACATCACAAAAATGGTTCCATTTAAGATTGGTGTAACCAGTGGAGGAGTGGGACTGGAAAAGGACGGAGTGACCTTCCAACATTGGTTGAAACACAAATGAGAAATTTTGAAAGGGCTGTTCAAGTGGAAATTCCCTTCCCCAGAAGTTTGTGGTGCTGGATGCTTGCATTTATTCAAAATTATATTTGGTGACATTTGACAGACAAGTGAATGTAGGAAGATGGTATATATAGAGAAAAATGCTGCTACGACCACATTCACATCACCCATGGAATTTGTGAGTGGTGAAGCGGTGACAAAGTGTCTAATAGCCCACTCCTGCCGCTCAGTCCTATGTGCCTATGTTCTATTCAGCTCCTCACAGCTCCTGATATTAGCAGATGGAGGCCACCTGCTCCAAATACCTGGTCCACCGGAACACAGGATGTCATCCTCAAGACTGTCACACACGGTTTGGTGTGGGTTGGAAAATGTTATTTGGAAAACTAGGCTGGTTTCGAAAGACAGCTCTGGTCTCTTTACAGAGTATCTCCTCTCTGCAACTTGTGCTTCATTTGTTGGTGATGTTGGAGACTCAGATTCACTGTGAATACAGCCCCCATACCTCACCCTGAGATGACTCACAAAATACTTTACTCTCTGTGACTGCAACATTCAATAACAGAACGTTCAGGAACATTACAATTATTAACTTTATAATTACAGAATATGAGAACATAAGAAGCAAGATTAGGTGACTCGGATGATCAACCTATTGTATACCATCATGGCTGACTTACTGTTATCAATAACTGGTCTTTAATGTCCAATTCTTCACACCCTTTAGCACTCTGACAGGCCAAAAAATTCATGTACCACCTCTTTGAATACTTTCCGTGATGTAACTCCCCTCACTATCTAGCCAAGATAGTTCCTGGCATTGATTACCCTCTATGAGAGGAAAACATTCCCAACACAGACACCATCATATATTGATGTGAACAAGAGGTGAACACAGGGGCTCAGGAAAGAGTGAATGGCCTTGATGACAAGGTAGCATTTTACTGTGGATGACATCAGGACCACCTACTTATTTGAGATTAATGGGAATTAGGTATACCCACCCCACTGGTTTGGGGTCTTTCAGAGCACAAAGAAAGATGTTTATGGTCGGTGACCGACAATCCTTTCAGTCCTGGGACATCTCTGCAGGAGATCCTCAGGGTAGCTGCCGGAAAACAAACACCTTCATAAGATCAGAAATGGCGATCGTCACTGAAGACCACCCAATGTTCACAACAATGTGCCACACCTCAGCTCCTGAAACAGTCTGTGTCCATGTGCAGTAAGACCTGGACAGCATTCAGGTTTGTGCTGTTAAAGTGTCGGTAACATTCATGTAACAGCAATGCCAGACACTCTACATTTCCACAGTTAAATGAAGAGCTCATTCAGCATTTCAGGCACATTAGAAACAGATATGTGGAAGCCATTCAGCCCATCGAAACTACTGAACAAAGAGAGGAATAGCCGATTCAATCCTCCTGCCTGTTCCACAGGAAGAGAAGAGGTCTGATTACCACATCAAGCTGTTAAACAGGAACAGGCAGGGCCAAGTCCGGCCCATGAACCTGTTCCATGGGACATGGAGGAGGCCATTCAGCCCCTCGGGACACTTATACAGGAACAGGAGGGTGCCATTGATGCTCCAACCTGACAAATCAATGGAGCAGAGAATGCACTCTGAGTTGGATCCACGATGTTCTTCATGGCTCCATTACCTGTGGGACACTTGAAACTTTAATATGGTTTGCTGCCAGTGAGGAAGGTAGCCAGATGCTTTGTCTGAAATCGCAGAGAGGCATCTTCCATCTCTGAGAAGACAGACCCATGTCCTCCATGGATGTCAGAAGCTGGTGGGAATAGTTAACTGTTTTAGAATGAAGGTATTGTGGCTGTTGTCGGGATTGTGGATAACATGACGTTTAATGCAGGATCACACCCTAAATGCACTGTATTAATGTGGGGAGAATTAATTCAAAGACTGACCCTCTGTCTCTCTCAATCAACATATGGAGTGGGGGTGGGATGAGGGGAATGTCCTCGGAGGCTCTTAACCTATTGAGAATCACTTAACCTGAGTTAATAAAACCCATGGAATTTATCATCGTATCAGTGCCTGTTTAGAACATCATGAGTGACTGTCCATCCCCCTTCAGGTTCGATACAATCATCTCTTATTCTCTCACTGAGCTTCACTCTCTGATCATGGTGCCATCATCCCAGGGATTAGTCTGTTGAAACTTGAGAGAAAGTCTATCCACAGTACCCCAAATACTGTCTCAACAACACTCTCAGGGATGATCGCAATAATCCTTTTCTCTCACTTAGACATCGCCGTTTCTTTCCTGTGCCACAAAAAGCCATTCTTTCTCTATGCACTATGACTGACATGGAATTTATAACTCCCTTACATCTGTATGTCAGCATCAATAAAGCCAACACCAGAGATGCGTATGGAGATGTGCATCACTCTCGGGGAGAATTTCAATGAGATTGAATACACCTCAGTTAGGGGATGATCACCAACCTGAATAGAAATGAGCTGTACAAATACGGGAAACAGGCAGAGGAAGGGAGCTATCTTTACTTCTGTTCTTCTCTCACAGGATGTATGCAGCCCTAGTCACGGCGGCATGTTATGCCGATCTTGAACTGAATGTTTGGTTCAGCTGTTCCACAGGACAGTAAAGAGAAAAGCACATTCCTGTGGGATTGTAGTGTCACAACACAGGATACATTCTCCTGCTTAATGTAAAACCAGCAACAGGGAAAAGATTTATCCACTGCAGTAATCCATGATAATTCTAGAGTCCAAAACTATTTGAAGTAAAAATTAACAACTTTATTTCTTAAAGCATAATAGGGAATAATAGATGAATGAATATTTACAGCTTCTTCCTCTAAGCAATATTTTATCTCTCCCCCCCCCCCCACTATATTAGTACGATTAGACTCCTAATTAAGATTTACAAAACAAAACATCTTATCTCAAAACCGAGAAGCTGTCGGTTCTTCTCCATATTCCGTTCTTCTTTTCTTCTTTGAGATTCTGCTTTTCCAAGTTACTAATCAATAAAGTTACCTAGAGGAAAACTATTTTTCAGGCAGTCTTTGCATGCTGGTAACTTGGCAGATCTCCTCTCAACTGTCAATTTCCCGCGGTCTTGTACCCCCAAACCATTGGACTGTGTCATTGGCTTTTAAGATTATCAATATACTAAATTCACACTTGATTGGAGGTGGGCACTTTGGGTTATAACTTAAACAGTTTGGCTGAATTTGTTTTTGTCTTGAGAAAATAAACTAATCGACCAAATGTTACATTAAATCTATTTTTCGACGACTTGGTGCTGTCAGATAGTTATTGCTGGCTTTTAATTCTGTTAAAGGTGCAGAACACCCACATGTTCCTCACAGAAGTCACACTGAAACCTGACTAGAGAAGAATGACCCATTGACTTCGCTGAAGGACATGGGGCAAGCAGATGGGCTTAAATGGCAAATGAAAATTGTTGCTTTTAATTTCCCTCATGAGATTTCAACAGACTATTATTCTGTGGCTCTAGAGTATGAGTCTTGAACACCATAAACTGCCGTCCCGTATGTACAGAGAACAAGTTAAACATCCTCAGAGCAATTTTTTTAGTGATGGACATATGGTTAGAAGGAACTTGAAACTGTTAAACAAAGGCACAAATTCTGATTTATTCAGAAGTTGCAATGAGACTGAGACGGGACTGGAGTATCATGACGGCGATATTGGACAGGATTCGTGCGTGGGGAGGAGATGGAGATGTAAATTTGTGAAGGACAAAATGGGTTATGGAGTTTGAGAACAGTCTAGTTCCTTCTTGCATATCAGTGAGTAATTTAGAAATAGTAGTTTGACACTGGTTAATATAAGGAAAGGAGGTTTTGTTTGTAACTGAAGACATTGTCTTGCAATTTTCAAATTTTATATATCATGAGCAGAAATTCAGTTCAACCCAGTTTAGTAGACAAATATAATGACTTACCAGGTACACCAACTATAGCGAGGATGGGATAGTAACCACCTTGAATAATCCAAAGGATATCCTGGATCCGTGATGCTAATGATATCCAAGGCTGAGAAAGGTAGGAAAGACCCAAGGATAAACTCCTGACTGTTATTGTAATATTCCAGTCTAATATTCTCAGATTCTGATCCATTGTTGTACCATTCCAGTTTACTAATCTTTGATTCTGATCCACTATTAGAACATTTCAATCCAAGGTCCTCCCATTCTGAACCATTATTCTAACGCTCCAGTCTAATGTTCTCAGATTCTGATCTCTACTCCCCCTCTCTCTCGAGCTGATGATCCGTGTTAGTACTGTCAGTGATGCTCCTACTCATACTACGGGATAACACGCTGAAAAGAGCCCACTTATCATTCAACGATGGAAACGCTCCACTGGGATAATTAGGATCCACGGGGATTGACATTAATCACAGTCACTGAACAAATAGCTCCAGTTAACCCCTTTCAATTTAACATTGATTTTATTAAAATTCTAAAGAACGTATAAAATTTATACATTTGGCATGAGATATGTGGGAGTGACTGAGGAACGGAATATTGGAGATGGTAGATTGATTGCGTGCAATCATTCAATCTGCCTTGGATATGGTAATAATGACAAAGGATTGTCAGAACATAAACAAGTTTCTACGTTTATAAATGGAAACATACAATCTGTAACTACTGATCAGTGATTATAATGTCAGTAAAATATGGAGAGAACCTTTCTCGTCCAGAATCTGACAGGAAAATGTGCCTACGATAACATGAGTGATAACGGACAACTGACATGGATATGGTAACAGAGAATATGACGTGACACACAATTCAGATGAGTATTCGAGAATCAGAGAGAGCAGGTGAGGGTCATGCTGTTCATGTTATCGATGTCAATCAACTGTGATTATTTTCCATTGGATTTCAATTGCAGTGTGATTATGATATTGGGGACATGGCTGCTGAGACTGGAGTGAGGAAACATGATATTTCCCACTCATCACTAGTGAAACGTTACTCTTTGTAAATCATATGAAGATCAAATTTCAGGATACAGCTCCAATGAGGAATGAGGAGAGCCAATATTAACCATACAACCAGAAGATATTGGAGCAGAAATTTGGACATTAGGCCCCTTGAGCCTGCTTCCCCATTCAATGATGGCTGTTTAGCTTCTCAACCCCATTCTCCCGCTTTCTACCTGTAATCCTTGATCCCCTTTACAGTCAAGAACCTATCTGTCTCACTCTTAAATGTACGCAATGATCTGGACTCGACAGCCCTCGGTGGCCTCTGTGGCAGTGAATTCCATAGATTCACCACTGTCTGGCTGGAGATGTTTCTCTTTATCTCTGTTTGAAAAGATCTTCTCTTTACTCTGTCCCTTTGGGTACTCGTCTCTCCTACCATTGGATATCTCTTCCCAAAATCCACTCTGTCCCACGGCATGCAGTATTCTGTAAGTTTCAATTAGACCTCCTAACATCTTTCTGAACTCTATCAAGTACAGACACAGAGCCCTCAAATATTCTTCATATGTTAAGCTTTTCATTCCTGGCACCATTCTTGTGAATCTCGTCTGAAAACGCTCCAGGACCAGTACATCCTTCCTGAGATATGGGACCCAAAGCTGCGCACAATAATCCGAATGTAGCCTGACCAAAGCCTTGTAGAGCCTTAGAAGTACATCCCTGCTTTTATATTGAAGCCTTCTTGAAATAAATGCCATCATTGTATTTGCCTGCCTAACTACTGACAAACTGCAAATTTACCTTTCAAGACTCCTGGACTAGAACGCCCTAGTCTTTTTGCACTTCAGATTTCTGAATTTGCTTGCTATTTATAAAATAGTCTATGCCTCTATTCATCCTGGTAAAATGCTTTTCCACACTTTTCCACATTGTACTACCTCTGCCACTTCTTTGTTCACTCTCTGAACCTGTGAAAATCCTTCAGCAGGTGAAAGTGAGGACCGCAGATGCTGGAGATCAGAGTCAAAAAGTGTGGTCATAGAAAAGTACAGCCTGGCAGGAAGCATCCGAGGAGCAGGAGATTTGACGTTTCAGGCATAAAGCCTTCATCAGGAATGTGGGGTGGGCGGAAGGTGCCAGAGAGATAAATGGGAGGGGCTGGTGCTGGGAGGAAGGTAGCTTGGAAGGTGACAGCTAGATGAAGGTGGGTTGTGATAGTGATAGTTCAGAGTGGAAGGTGGAGTGGCTAGATGGGAAGGAAGATGGACAGGTAGGACAGTTCAAGAGGGCGGTTCTGAGTTGGAGGATTTGATCTGGGATTAGGTGGAGGGGAGATGAGGAAACTGGTAAGATTGTCCTTGATACCGTGTGTTGGAAGGGTCCCAAGGCAGAAGATGATGCGTTCTTCCTTCAGACGTCAGGTGGCTAGAATTTGACAGTGGATGAGGCCACAAACCTGCAAAGCCTTGGCGGAGACGGAGGGGGAGTTGAAGTATTCAGCCACAGGTCAGGAGGGTTGTTGGGTGTGTGTGTCTGAGAGTGTTCCCTGAACTGTTCTGCAAGTTGACGTCTTCTCTCGCCAATGTAGTGGAGACCAGGAGCAATGGACACACTAGAAGAGGTATTTGCATGCACAGGATGTTATCTGACTGATGTGGAAGGATCCTTTGGGGCCTTGGGTGGAGGTGAGGAGGGAGGTGTTGGCACAGGTTTCATACCTGTTGTAGTGGCAAGGGAAAGTGCCGGGAGTGGAAGGTGGCTTGTTGGGGTTGTGTGGACCTGATGAGGGAGCTGTGAGGGAATGGTCTCAGCAGTATGATGATAGGGGTAGGGAGGGAAGTATATCTCTGGTGGTGGGGTCTGACTGTTGGTGGCAGAAATGGCGGAGGATGATGCGTTGTATCCTGAGGTTGGTGGGATGGAAGGCATGCACCAGAGAGGTTCTAACTTGTTGTAGTTGGAAGGGTGAAGCTCAAGGCTGAAGTTTTGGGCAGTTGAGGAGATGCGCCAGAGCACCGTCCTGCAGCCAAACCACCTCTTCAATGCTACCTGTCCCTATATCTATCTTTGCACAGTTTGAAAGCTTAACCCAAATGCCCTCAGTTCCATCATATAGATAATGAATGCACAAAGTGAAAAGTTGTGGTCCCAAAACTGAGTCTTGAGGAACACCACTTGTCACTGGCTGCCATCCTGAGAAGGACACTTTAATCCACACTCTCTGCTTTCTGTCAGACAGCCAAACTTCAACTTCCACCTTGTCTCTAACACCATGGACGCATATCATTCTCAATAGCCTCATGCATGACACCTTGTCAAAGGATTCTTGAGGTGCAGATGGATAACATCTATTGGTTCTCCTTCATCAAATCTGCACATTACTCCCTCAATGTATTCTAGCAGGTTTGTCAGGCATGACCTCCCCTTGATGAAACCATGCTGACTCTGTCCTATTTTACCAAAGACCTCCAAGAATTCAAAAATCCCATTCTTCACGATGAATTCCATGATGTTACCCACAACCAAGTCTGCAAATCAGTCTGCAGTTTTCCATCTTCTGCCTAACTCCCTTATTAAACCGGGTGTCATGTTAGCAATTATACAGCCACTTGGCCCTTTCCTGATTTTAGTCATTCCTGAAAGATTACCACTTTCGCTTGTACTAACTCTTCAGCGATCTCCCTTACAAGGCTGGGGTGTAATCCATCTGGTCCAGGTGAGTTATCCACATTCAGGCCATTCCGTTTTCTAACATGTTCTTCTTGGTGATGGCCACTGTATTTAGGACTGCCCTCTCACTCTCTTCAAACCTTGGGTAATTACTCGTGTATGCCACCGTCAAGACTGATGCAAAATTCCTCAGCCATTTCTTTGCTTCCCACTACTGTCTCTCCAGCATCATTTCCAGTGGTCCATATTCACATTTACGTCTCTTTTGCATTTTATATATCTAAAGAATCTCTTACAGTTTCCTTTATATTACTGGTTAGCTTAGCCCCATACTTAATGTTCTCCCTCCTTATTTATTTTTTCTTGCCTTCTGTTGGCCTTAATTCTCCAGTTCCCAACTGCTCTTCACTCTGCTTGCTCTTTTGCTTATATGCAATCCCTGACTTCCCTTGTCAGCCCTGGTTGCCTCATCCTCCCTGTACCATACCTCTATTACTCAGCACGCATCACTGCAGTGTCTTTTAAATTATCATGGAATCTCCAGCCATTGCTGTTACCCTGTCTTTCCGGCTAGACGCCTGTCCCGGTCAATTCTACCCAGCTTCTCCCTTATGCCTCTCCAGTTGCCTTTATTCAGCTGAAATACTGTTATCTCTGATTCTATCTTCTCTCTCAAATTTCAGAATACATTCAACCATGTTCTGATCACTGCTTCTGAAGTTTTCCTTCACCTTAAGCTCCCTTGTCTAGCCTGCGTCATTAAATCCAGTGTCATCTGTTCCCGAGTGGGCTCCACCACATGATGCTCCAAAAAGCCATCCCGTAGATATTCCTCAAATTCCTTTTCTTGCGATTCACTACCAAACTGGTTTCCCATTTCACTTGCATATTGAAATCCCCCATGATCACTGTAACGTTGTCTTTTCTACAGATCTTTTCCATCTCCTGGTGTATCTTGTGCCCCAGCTCCTGACAACTCTTTGGAGGCCTCTGCAAGTCTCCAACTGTGGTTGTCTTACCTTTGTGGTTCCTCAATTCTACCATGCAGATTCTAAACCATCTGACCTTATTTCCTTTCTTTTGTTGATTAAATTTCATTTTTTATTAATAATGTAAATCCACTCTCTCTATCTTTTCGATACGATATGTGTCCTTGAATATCCTGATCCCCTTGCAGCCACTTCTCTGTGATGCCCATTACGTCATACCTCCCAATTTCAATCTATGCCACAAGCTCATATACCCTATTCCTTATACTGCTCGCATTCAGATATAACCCTTCAATCTTGTGTTAACGTTCCCTCTTCTATTGCCATTTGTTTGTCCAGTGTGATTGAATTTTGATTGCTTACACTTTCCATACACTCTGTTCTATTTGCGTCTATGCTGAAGATTTTAAAAACCTCTCTTGAGCTCTGTGCTCTTACCTCCTCTTTTCTTATTAAACCCTATAAGGAAACCCCTACCCAGCGCGCACACACACACACACTCCTAATCAGTTTAAAGCTCTGTCGACATCCTTGGTTAGGATTCTCTTGGACTCTGGTCCCAGCACGGTTCACACGAAGACTGTCCCATCAGAACAGGTTATTTCTTCCTCAGTAATAAAATGTGTTTAAAGTTTGTGAGAAGATTTGTAGCTCGGGTGCTCATTGTTGTATTTCTGTTCGCCGAGCTGGGAATTTGTGTTGCAGACGTTTCATCGCCTCTCCAGGTGACATTCTCAGTGCTTTGGAGCCTCCTGTGAAGCGCTTCTGTGATGTTTCCTTCGGCATTTATAGTGGTTTGAATCTGTCGCTTCCGGTTGTCAGTTCCAGCTGTCCATTGCAGTGGTCGGTATATTGGGTCCAGTTCGATGTGCTTATTGATTGAATCTGTGGATGAGTGCCATGCCTCTTGGAATTCCCTGGCTGCTCTCTGTTTGGTTTGTCCTATAATAGTAGTGTTGTCCCAGTCGAATTCATGTTGCTTGTCATCTGTGTGTGTGGCTACTCAGGATAGCTGGTCGTGTCGTTTCATGGCTAGTTGGTGTTCATGGATGCGGATCGTTAGCTGTCTTCCTCTTTGTCCTACGTAGTGTTTTGTGCAGTCTTTGCATGGGGTTTTGTACACTACATTGGTTTTGCTCATGCTGGGTATCGGGTCCTTCGTCCTGGTGAGTTGTTGTCTGAGAGTGGCTGTTGGTTTGTGTGCTGTTATGAGTTCGAGTGTTCGCAGTAGTCTGGCTGTCAGTTCGGAAATGCTCTTGATGTATGGTAGTGTGGCTAGTCCTTTGGGTCGTGACATGTCGTCGTTCCATTGTCTTTCCCTTAGACATCTGTTGATGAAATTGCGGGGGCATCCGTTTTTGGCGAATACCTTGTATAAGTGTTCCTCTTCCTCTTTTTGCAGTTCTGGTGTACTGCAGTGTGTTCTGACCCTTTTGAATAGTGTCTTGATGCAACTTATTTTGTGTGTGTTGGGGTGGTTGCTTTCGTAGTTCAGGATTTGGTCTGTGTGTGTGGCTTTCCTGTAAACCTTTGTGGTGAATTCTCCGTTCGGTGTTCTCTGTACCATCACGTCTAGGAATGGGAGTTGGTTGCCCTTTTCTTCCTCTCTAGTGAATCGGATTCCTGAGAGTGTGGCGTTGATGATCCAGTGCAATTTCAACAACAGATCCCTAGGGGAAAGACAACGGAACGAGGACATTCCGCAACCCAAAGGACTAGCCACACTACCATACATAAAAAACATTTCTGAACTGACAGCCAGACTACTGCGACCACTAGGACTCATAACAACACACAAACCAACAGCCACTCTCAGACAACTCACCAGGACGAAGGACCCGATACCCAGCATGAGCAAAACCAATGTAGTGTACAAAACCCCATGGAAAGACTGCACAAAACACTACATAGGACAAACAGGAAGACAGCTAACGATCCGCATCCATGAACACCAACTCGCCACGAAACGACACGACCAGCTATCCTTAGTGGCCACACACGCAGATAACAAGCAACATGAATTCGACTGGGAGAACACGACTATTATAGGACAAGCCAAACAGAGAACAGCCAGGGAATTCCTAGAGGAATGGCACTCATCCACAGATTCAAACAATAAGCACATCGACCTGGACCCAATATACCGACCACTGCAATGGACAGCTGGAACTGACAACCGGAAGCGGCAGATTCAAACCACTATAAATGCCAGAGGAAAGATCACAGACGCGCTTCACAGGATGCTCCCAAGCACTGAGGATATCACTTAGACAGGGGACAAAACGTCTGCAACATAAATTCCCAGCTTGGCGAACAGAACCACAACAATAAAATGTGTTTATTCAACACAAAATACTGGGACAAAAAACAAGCGTTTCAGCACATACCAAAACATGAAAAATACAAAGAGACAAGTCTGTTAAAATTCACTTACGATGTGGAGCTATATGAATTGAAATGTGAATTACAAAACCACGGACGAGGTATTCAAGCTTTATTGGTCATTATCTGACCCACAGCTGAGGTACTGATTTCCCCCCAGTCAGTGATCCCCCTCACTGAGACTCTCTCGCCCTGTCTCACACATTGTCTCGTTGGCCCAGAATTGTTAAATTAATTCAACTTCTCCCTGGAACCAATCTATTGTTATTTTGGAACTTGTTCAGCAGTCAGCAACCCGGTTCTGTGAAATTATTGGCGATAAATGGTCTGGGATGGCAGCATAGTGCTCACAGGGTACGGCACCAGACAAAGGGCTTGCAGTCTGTGGGAATTTCTAAATAAAATTTCTGTATGTTTGTCCTCATGCTGTCTTCTGATCTAACTTCATACTCGTCTGACACCCCTTGCTCTCACTCACTCTGTCGCTCCATTTTCCCTCCATTCCTTTTATCTCTCTTCACTTCCTTTTTCTCTGTTAATTTTTCTCTCTCTCACGCACACACAGTTCACTCTGTTTTCAAATTGTGATGTTGGAGAGCTCATCGTTGTACAATTGGCTAAACGGCTTCGTTCAGTGCTCTACTAATTCTGAAGCTCTCTGAACCACAATGAAGACTTCAGCACAATAAAGACATCAGGTGCCTGGAGAGACAAGCTGGTTCTGCGAAGGACACAGTGCAGAATCATCCTTTATCTCTTCCTGTTGCCTGTTGTGCAGTGGCCTTGAAATATCTGTTCAAACAAAATAGATTGAAATTCGTGCAGGCGGGAGGACGATCACCAGATGATTATGCTGTCAGGATTTAACAAGCAGATCCCACATACAAAATTTTGATTTCCCCATAAAAAAAACAAAATGTGGATTTGCCTGATAGCAGCTCCTCCCAATTGAGACGGCCTAGCTCTGCCTGATGCTCACGTAATTTGCCTTCCGCCAATTCAGTAGCTTCACACAATGTCCTGACTTATCCATGTTCGTAACTATCTTAAATCTGAAGGAGCTGTTACCACTGTTTCTAAAATTATGTCCCACTGAAAGGTCAGTCACCTGGCCAGGCTCATTAGCCAATACGAGATCCAGTCTGGCGCTTCCTCTGGTTGGACAATCCACAAACTGTTGCAGTTAATAAATTCTGCCCCGTCGAAGCCTCTTGCTCCAAGGGGCTCCCAGTCATTATTGGAGATATTAAAGTCACTTACTATGACCACTCTGTTTTTAATACACCTTTCCTTAATCGACGTACATTTCTGTTCCTCAAACCCTCCGTGGCTGTTGGAGGGATTATAGTAACGCAGTGCTTGCAGCCATCTTATTTTTGAGCTTTAACCATATTGCTGCAGTGGATAGTCCCTCCTGTATGTCCTCTTCAAGTACAGATGTAGCATTCTCCCGATTATTAAAACACCTCGTCCACCTCTTTTACCTTCCTCTCCATCTCGCATAAAACAATGAAACCGTGGAATGTTAAATGGCCAGTTCTTTCCCTCTCTCAACCAAGTCTCTGTAAAGCTGCAACATTATAGTCCAATGCACGGATTCAGGCTGTCAGTTCATCGGTCTGAACCATAATAATTCTTCCATTGAAATAAAAACACTTCAGCCCAACTCCATCAGATCCTGACCTGATATTTGGTTTGTGTTTCCCTGATGTAAATTCTCGTTGTCTATTCTCTGGTATTAGGAGATTAGAAAAGACTGTCAGTAAAGCAGAAAATATTGCAAACAGACAATTTCTGTTTCCTCCATTGTCCCTTCTGTATGAACATTTCATCACACTGTCCAATTCCAATAAACTACTGGATAATTATTATGCTTCAAACAACAGTCTCCAACCTCTCAATGCACATTCTTCAACTCTCTCTTGACCCATTGGATTGACAGTTTTCTGTTCCCTCTCTCAACCAAATCTCTGTAATAGTTATATCATAGTTATATATACTCATTCAAACTCCAAACTCCAAGCTCATCTGTCTTGCCTGTCATACTGCTCATATTAAAATCAGCATACTTCCGACTGCCAGTCCCATTGTGTTCACTCCACACTGCCAGTTTGTTGCTGGTCTTAGCTGTACTGGGATTAGTCGCCACCTACTCTTCAGTTATGTGCTTGTGGACGTACTCCCCCCCTACCACCACCCCCCCCCACACTAGTTTAAACCCTCCTGAGTGACAATAACAAACCTGCCTGCCAGGAGATTGCTGCCAGTTCACGTCCATCCCGTCCTTCTTGTGTATTTCATACTGACCCAGGATTCCCAATGACCCACATATCGGAGATTGCTGCCAGTTCAGATGCATCCAGTCCTTCCTGTCTATATCCTACTGACCCGGGAATCCCAATGATCCACATATTGCAAGTGCTGCCTACCCTACCAGCTCTTTGGCCATGTTTTTAACTATACTGCCTTCCTATTCCTAACTTCACTGGCACGTGGCATAATCTATTCTCTCCAACATTCAAAAATCCTTTCAGCATAACTCCGGCACGATCTTTACTTTGAAATGGATAGACTTGACAATAAAAACTTAGTGTGATCTCATTAACTATGAAAGTGGAGCCCAACGAATCAGTCGCAATGACCATAGGATCTGATATCTTACACCTTCACCAAACCTGTGTGACAAGGTATACATATGGAGTATCTATTGTAGATGGACGTGGATAAACAGAAATTAGTCTAAAAGACCTGAAAATGTCATAACAGATGGCTGTCATTCAGCCTGTTTGCTTTGCTGTTCAATTGGATTTTGGCTATTCTGTTCCTTTTTTAATGGCTGGGGCTTTACCCCAGATCCCTAGCGTGTCAGAAAGTGCCCAGTGTCTTTGTGCGCCCCTTGCAAAGGGAGCATCCAGTGCCAGGCGATGGGGTTTGGGGAACCCCGGGATGGCTCGGTGAAAGGCTGCATGCAATAACGGATGGACTCAGGGCTCGAGAGAGACGGAGTAGGTAATCAGAGACATGCACTCACATCAGTAGCTGGGCAAGATTCCCATGTACTCGGGGAGCCCGATCACCAGTGCCACTTTTACAATAAACCCGTCATATTTGCATCAATTCTCCATCAAATACAAGTAAATATACTGCAGATGGCAGAAACCTGAAACAAACATAGAAACATACTGTGGAGAGAGAAAAGAGTTAATTCTCCCAATGCAGACACGGGGAGATTGTAAATAAACTCCACAAAAACAGGGTCCAGAGATTGGAATTATTCTTATTTGAATGAAAATAGTCTTATCAGTGATAGGTAACATGGTTTTGTGCAGAGAAGGTCATGTCTTACCAAATCAATAGATTTCTTTGAGGAAGTGACAAAGTTGATTGACGAAGGAGGCAATGTAGATGTCATGTTGTGGTCTTCAGGAAGGCGTTTGGTATGTTTCCCCATGGTCGAGGTATGTCGAAAGTGAAGTCACATGATGCACGAGCTGGTGGATAAAGAACTGGCTGGGCAACAGGAGGCAGAGAATAGTAAGGGGAGGGAGTTTCTCAAAATGGAGAACTGTGACCAGTGGTTTATTTTAAGATGTTTCTGGAAAGAAACATGAATGGGCTGGGAACAAAGGGATAGAGATCCTTAGAAAATAGGCGACAGGTTTAGATAGAGGATTTGGATCGGCGCAGGCTCGGACCACCGAATGGCCTGTTTCTGTGCTGGAATGTTCTTTGTTATAAGATTAGCAATGACCCATCAGACCCCAGTAATGGTCTCCTCCAACCTCTTCCCTCAGACTAAAAGGTACAAAACCTTGAAATCACTGAGCAGCTGGTTCAGGAACAGTTTCTTCCTGACTGTTATTAGACTGATGAGTGGACTCCCTATTCTCAGATAATGCTGATCTTGTTCCTGCTGATCTCGCCTCGCACACGCCCTGTGCATCGTAACCTGCATGGCTCTCAAACATATTTTAGAGCCATTGTTCTGTACATCATTGTTTACTATGCTTTGTCTGCATTTCTTGGTAAAGGTCAAAGTAAATCCTCACCTCCCTTCCCCCAGTTACTACAGTGCTCACTTCCACCTGTCTCTGGTCCACAGCCCCAGAACCTCCCATTCCCCACCCCCAGCACACTGTGACCCCATCCCCACTCCCTGTGTGCTTTGTATCTCACTATTTCTCTCACACTGTCTGTTTCCTTGTATTTTCCTTTTTTCTCTCTTCTGTTTCTTTCCCATAACTTACTGTCTCCCCTTCTCCCTGTTCTTGTGAATGTCTGTTTCTTATTTTGTTTCCTTTCTCTGTTTTACTGACTGTCCTTCTGTTTGCCTCGCTGTGTTCTCTCTCTCCTTCTACATGTCCATCTCTTTCTCTCTCGTTGTGATGGTGATGGCTTCTCTATTCTTTTGAAGCATGTGATGGCTCTTTGGTTGGATGTTGGCAGTACAATAAATTCAATTATGTTTTGGTATCTTAAACATAATTTAAATTTATTGGTTAAATTTCAATTGTTGTCAAAACAGCAACCAGAATGTAGATATCCATTTAACAACCAATTGTTACATCTAAATATTTTGGAACTGCCTTCTCCCAGTGCTCTGCATACTGGCAACTGAAAGCATTCTATTCACGTGCATAATAGTGTGACGGTAACTGCTCTTCCCAGGACCACAAGAAACTACAGACGGTTTTGTGCACAGCCCATACTATCATGGAGGACAACCTTCCATCCATTTATACTTCTCATTGTCAGCGAATGGCTGGCAACATCAAATATCTCTCCCAAACTGGTAATGATCTCCCACAACCTCTTCCAAAAGGGAGAAGATACAGAGACTTGAAAACATGGACCAGTATGCTCAGGAACACCTTCTTCCCCACCCTAATTACACTGGCGAATTGACATCTCTAACTTTTCAAATAATATTAATCTTGCTAAATTCGATCTTGAATCGCACTGCTCCTGTGCAGCTGTCACCTTGTCCGCCTCACTCTGTGTAAGTGCCCTGTGAGGCTCAAGGTCTTCTCAAGGGCAATCAACAAAGTGAACTAATGCTGGCCCACCCAGCGATACCTATATCCCATTAATAAATATAAGAACATGACGACACTCAGGGAACACAGACAGGTGGGATCAAATCACTTTAAACATGATCTTAGATAGATAGAGATTTCCCTCGGTATCTGAAAGTAGAGTGTTCCGACAAAGCCTTTCATAAGCTGATATGGCATAAAGTGAGGTATCATTAATTTATGTGGGGAAAATTTACGTTTCTTGTTAAAAGTGAAAATCCTCTTCGGATTTCTTTTGATTAGTGAAAACAGGACGTAATGGAGGTTTTTCGGAAAGGGAAATGGCAAAATGCGAATTTTTTAAAAGCGGGGGATACGTGTAGCAGCATGGGCGTGATATTCAGGAAGATTTGAAAAGTTAAAAATAAATGAGGTGATTCTCACATTTTATTTCCACCCCAGCTGATCATCATTCCCTTTGTTTGCTCTTTGTCTTCTATCTCTCTCTTTCTCTATCGATTCAACTCACTCCTCCTGCCCTTCAAAGCTGACTTCCCTGTCACCAGCATTGTTCACACTATTTTCCAGCTGCTTTCAGTTCAGAAAAGCTTCCCAGCACTTTCTGATCTTTTCCTTGCATTATTTATGCAATTTCAGATCTCCAGCATCTTTCAAATTTGTTTAACCTTCAAATTTGTTATTCCATGGGAAGTCGGCATCTCTGCCCAGGGCAACATTTGTTAAGCATCACTAATTGTCCTGACTCTGACGACATTCCACAAGCCAATATGAAGTCAAGCACATTGATATGGGTCTGAAGTCACACTTAACCCAGATGGGTAGTAACATTAGATTTCTTTACCGAAGGTCATCAGTGAAACAGGAAGATGTTCAGACAAAATGTGGTTTTATAGTTGTTTTTCGTGAAATTCACTTTTATTCCAATTCTTATTATTTTTATTTAGTTCTGCCATCAGCTGTGGTAGGACTTGAAACAAATCGCTTGAAACAATGTCTTTCGTTTAATAAGCTTTGCTCCTGAATTATGTCCAGCGACATTCCTACTCTGATACATTGTCCTAATCATGAAGTAACGTTCGGGACAAGAACAATTTTGTGATTGAGATACTTGTAACTGGAAAAGTGGCCAGAAGAGAGCTTGAAACATAAAGTCTGAATTTTACCAACGAGCAGACAATGGTTTGTTCAGCCACAGCACTGACGCAGAGATGAAGACTGGGGATATTATGACCTGGTAGTGGTCAGGGTTCGTGACAGAGAGAACAAGATACATAAATCAGTTCAGGGCAATAAGAGATCTCGAGGTTGTGCACAGTTTTGTTCTCAGATGTTTGTAAGGGAGTGGTCTGCAATTCAGATGAATGGAAACTGCAATTGAAATTGAAGATAAAAGTTTTTTTCATTGGCAAATATAGATAATAGAAATTGCAATGAAGTTCAAAATTGTTTATGGGCTTAATGAATGGACAGAGGTAGAGAACACCAACAATAGCGAGAATAGGTTATGATTTGGAGATGCCGCTGTTAGACCGGGGTGCACAAAGTTAAAAATCACACAACACCAGGTTATAGTCCAACAGGTTTAATTGGAAGCACACTAGATTTCAGAGCGTCGCTCCTCCACCAGGAGTAACACACTCTCCACTCCGTCCAATCAGCACCACTAATATCCGATAAGGTAAACATTTCCGACAGAGGGAAATGTTGTAAAGACCCAAGGAAAGCCTCCTCTCCATTTGTGTAATTATCCAGTCCATTATTCGCAGATTCAGATCTGTCCTCTCCACGTCTCTCCAGCTGCTGATCTCTGTTACTGTTGAAGCTGATGCATTGGCTCCTCGGCTGGGACAGCGCACTGAGTGAAGCCCCTCACCAATAGGGCACAGTTACAATGCATGGAGACTGACATCAATCGCGGTCACTGAGCAAACAGGTCTAGCTTTCAATACAGCACATTCAGTTCACAATATAACTGGACTGGACTGGACTGGATTCTGACATTGCTGGCTATTGGTCACATCTCCCATCGCCAATTCCTCGAGTGAAGTCAGTTGTGAGGGAGAATGATGGAAGTTTTCTGATCGCAGGCTAGAATACTCTGCCTTGATGTACGTTTGCAATGCTGTCGTCATCATACCCGGAATCTCTGCCCCTCCACAAAATAAAGAAACACAGTCAGGATGTTGTTACTGTGCTGATCTCTCCTTCACGGGAACAAACCCCAGCCAACAGACTGTCACTGGGCACAATTGCCCTGAACATAGACAGGAAGGGTGGACTTCTCTGAATGGTCCTCTCACTGCTCTAATAAAGAAACGTTGGACCTTCCATATAGAATATGCTTCAGTAATTAATTTATACAAATTGACAAACATCTTAATGCAGTTTTATTTGCTGTAAAGCAATAATTTTTCACCTTTTTTCCCCTCAGCCCAAAACCAAAAGTGAACTTATTCATTAAGACTTATGAATTAATAAGTCAGACTTACCGAGTAGATCGGGCAGAATGGGGATAGTGGCTGTGGAGACTGCATGGGGAGTACAATGATATTCCCCAGTCATCATCACTCTTAACGTCAGATAGAATTAAATATAGTTCACAACAAGGAACGAGCCAACGCTTGGGATATGTAATGCTCAATGACAATGTGAAGTGAACCGGATAATTGTAAATGTGATAAAGTGAACTATATTATATATACACACCATTTCATCATTGGGAATACAGATTGAGTAGTGTCACCGCATCTGAAGCATTAACTTTGATGTCTCTTCACAGATACGGCTAGACCTGCTGAGCTTTCCCTCCAACGTCTGTTTTTGTTTGAGATTGATCATGTTGTTCATATCTGGCAGGATGCTTACAATTAAAAGCAGATGCTAATAACAAACTGTACAGGGGTGTGGTGACAATACAAGAGAATGACAGTAGAAATATCGCTCATTCCAAACTGGAAAAGACAATGGGCTGAGTTTTCACCACCTTTGCTGTAATAATTCTATGTTATGCATTGAAAGCTTTTGGAGATTGTGGAGACAAGCTTGTTCAATGAAGGACACAAGTGTTCCATCATCAAAAATCTATTGCTATTATTTCATGAAGTACAGCTGCCTCTAAAATGTATTGTCAAACAAAATAGATTTCCTGAGATTTACAAGATGTTGAGATTTTCTTTTTACTTTCGATCTTAAAGAAGAGACAGATTTCGGCTGTAATTCAGGTATCACAGACACACCAACAGTAATAAAAACATGAAAGTACCACATTGTCCAAACATTACCAAGGTCAACATGTAGACCTGTGAAGAAACATGCAATAAAGTGATAATGGAAACATGAAATGCAAACAGAAAATGCTGGATAAACAAAAAACGTGAGGATGTGTCTGCAGAGAGCAGCAGAATTAACATATGTAATATGATGTGACACTGTTCTGAAAAGTCCTATTAGAATCAAAGGTTAATGTTTTGCATCTCTGTTCAGATGTTGCCAGATTTACTGAGTTTTGCTTCAGCTCTTTTGATTTCTTTCTTCTTTCTGAACTGTGACAAAGTGTCTGATCTGAATGATAGCAGCAAAGCTGTTATCTTAGTTGAATCTCGAGTAATTTGTTATTGATTTTAAATGAGAAATTACAAAGTTCCAATGTTTGACAGGGCTCTAAATATCGATGACGTATTGCATTGTGAGACCTTGCGATGAAAATGTTGAAACAAAACAGAAGTTGCTGTAAACGCTCAGTAGGTCTGGGAGCATCTGGGGAAAGAAATCAGAGTTAACGTTTCAGGTCCAGTGCCCCTTCCTCAGAACTGATAGTAACAGGGAAAATGTTGGTTTATATGCAGAGGAGACTGGATAGCTCTTAATGGAGACTGTTAGTAGCTAACAATAGGGTGTGAGTAATGGAAGGCTATGTGACAACTCGGCCTGGTGTATGGATAGGGGGCTAGGACATTGGGGATTTCAGGCCCAAAAATTATTGAACTTGATTTTGAGTCTAAAGGACTGCAGTGTCCACACATGGAAAATGAGGTGTAGTTCTTTTAGCTTGCGTTGAATTTGCCTGGAACACTGCAGCAAGCCTGACCCAGAGATATTGGTCAGGGAACAGGATGGGCTGTTCAACTGGCAGGCAAATGAAAGCTCAGAGTCATCTGCAGCGGTCCAACTTGGATGTTCTGTGAAGCGGTCACCCAGTCTACCCTTCATTTCCCCAATGTAGAGGAGACCACATTGTGAGCAGCGCATGAGGTAGACTGGATTGTGGGAAATGTTGGTAAGGTGCTGCTTCACCTCGAAGGTATAGTTGGGCCCTTTGATACTGATGAGTAGGGAGGTAAATGGGAAAGTGTTACACCTCCGACAGGGGAAAGTGAAGTGGACCTGTGGTGGGAGTGAATAAAGAGTAGACCAGAGTGTCCTGGAGGGAATAATCCCTCTAGAAGGTGGACAATGGAGGAGAGGTGAATATGTGCAGGTGGGGCATCTCGCTGAAGGTGGGGGAAATGTGGGCTGATGATCCTCTGCATGTGAATGCGGCTGGGATAGTAGGCAAGTGCAAGGGAAACTCCGTTGCGAGAGGGAAGGGGAGGGGCAGGCTCGAAGTGCAGGAGATGGGTCAGACTCAGTTGAGGACCCTGTTGACAACAGTGATGGGGAATCCCTTGATTGAGGAACAAGGTGGACATTTGAAAGGCTTCCTTATTGAATTTAGTATCAGCAGAAGCAATGCGGTGGAGACGGAGGAACTGGGGGAATGGAATTGACTCTATGCAGGAAACCAGGTGTGAGGATGTATACTCCAGGAACCTGTGGGAGTCGGTGGGTTAATACTGGATATCAGTTGCCTGGCTATCCCCAGAAATGGAAGCAAAAATGTTGAGGAAAGGAAGTAAGGAGCCAGTGATCGACCAGGTGAAAGTGATGGAGAGTTTCAAATTCCAAGTGAAATCGGTGAACTTTTCCAATTCCGGACAAGAGAGAGATGCAGCAGCGATGATACCATCTGTGTATCGGACAAAGATTTGTGGATGGGTGCTGGAGTAGAACTGGAACAGGGAATGGTCGACGTCCCCCAGGAAGAAACACGCATAACTGAGGCCCAAGTGTGTATCCGTGCACTTCCTCCGTGTGGCAGGAGCAGGCTGAAGCAATGGCTCTGCCCGGGAAGTTCTGTTTGTGAATTTTTGAGAGGAGATAGAAGCGAGCTCTGCTCTAAGAGGACCATCAGCTCGGGGGCAGTTAGGGGCGTGGGGCGAGTGGGGCAGAAATCTCCAGATGAAATGTGGTCAGTTATCATAGTTGATACAATTGCCTGATGTGCCATGGTAGGGACATGATCTAGGGGGAGATGAGAGGCAGTACCTGAGAGTGGGCGTTCAACCTTTGCAATGTCGAGGTCAGTCCACCAGACTATAGCAGCACCACCCTTGTCAGCACAGGCTGAATAACACAGTCAGAGTTGGACCTAAGCACATGGAGTATACGCTGTTCGGATATTGATAGTATGGATTTGGTGAGGCAAGTGCAGAGAAATTACGACAACCAATGTCAAGTTGAGATTTCTCAACGAACCGATTTAGTTCAGGTAAAGGCCAGAGGGAGGAGTCCAGGTGGAGGGAGAGTGTTGGAGCTCGGTAACGGCGTATTTGGAACAGGGAGAGGAATATTGCTGAAAGAAATGGGCACTGAGGCGAACGCAGCGGAAGAGCTCAACTAAATGTCATGCCTAAAATTCCTTAAAGTGGGGGCACAGAGAGGTAATGTTCAGATATTTGCTGAGTACAGAACATTCAGCATCAGAGAGTGGAAGTTAAGGAGGGACGGTGAATAAAAGACAGGAGGTGGAGTTGGGGGAGGGCATGGAGTCAGTGGGCAGGTATGAGAGGGGAGGAAGGTTCCAGAGGGTCAAGGGCATCTCTACCTTGTTGCAAATTGTGTGCCCAATGCATCTGTTTAGCATGACGAATGAGCCGGTGAATAAATTAGAATTGTAGAGTGGTGCAGTCTTTAGACAATATAATGCGATTCTGCTGGACAGAGAAAACGTTGATCTCAGTGGTACTGATATCGCACGATCAGACCTCAGAAAGTAAATGATTGACTATAATTGGGAAGGTATACTTATTGTAACATCCTTATTTCAATGGAGTGACACTCAAGCAGCAAGGTCTTATTTTTTTCGGAGACTTTAGACCAAACCTTAAATTATAATATGTCTTGATGTTATTAACAAGAAAAAAATATCAATGGTTTTGGAAGGCACTCGCAAGGGCAGAGTTTATTTGGCATTCCCAATAGCTCTGGGGAAGGTGTTATTGTTCAGTGAGGAAATTACCAGCGCAAAATTTCCTGCGATTCCCAGTGACCACAGTTTACTCAGGATCTCTGATGTCACAGGAGTCAAATACTACTTTAATGCAATGCAAGTTACTCTGATCTCACCTCAACTGACATTGGAAGATCAGTTAAATGAATAAAGAATAAAAGGCCAGTACACAGCCAGTTAGAACAATGTGCTCACTCTATTCACAATGTTTAAGGTAAAACTGATGCATGGATTTCTGACTGTGAGGAGAGGTTTGTCCTATTTGTGATGAGGCTGTTTGGTTAAGCGCTGTGACAGAGAGACAGAAAGACACTCCACTCTGTACCATGGGGAACAAAACCACCCTGTTTACGGTGCATCAGACAGTGACAGAAACAACTATTGTAAGTTCCTATTGGACATTGATCATCTCAATCTAATCATTCACTGATGCTCAATAGCAGCCCAGAAGCCAGCGGCTCCCATCATTCCAGTTGGAAAGCAAAATGGGGAAGGAATGGCCAGAGAAAGGGGGAGTAACTGGGGAATTGGTGTTTACTTACAGGGGAGTGGCAGAAGAAGAGTGTGAAGGGAGATCATCGGTGGAAGAGAATGTAGCAGCAGGAGGTGCAGTGTAAGGGAAGTAGGACTGTAAGAAAAGAGTAGGACAGAGGAGGAAGAAAGGCAGATGAAGTTTTAGTGACAGGGAAAAGCTTGCTTTTGAGGAAGTGAGATTGGATGAGAAAACATCACTGTACAAGAAAATCGGGATCTGGTTTCCATTCAAAATTAAGAAAGGATTTCTTGTACTTTCTCTTCTATCACTTGATTCTTGTTCAGGTTGTACATGTACTATATATTTCTATATCTCCATCAAGTACAGACGACATGTTTCTTTCTCCCCTACGTGGTGTTTCAATATTTTTGATTTTATTTTTACAGTATATATTTGCTTCCAATTCAAGGTGGATATGAGAATATGATTTGATCTTCTGCAGTTTGCCCATAATATAGAATTTATTTGAATATTTATCCTCATCACACTCGCTGATTAAAACAAACAATGAATGAGTGCATGTCCATCCTGCAGATGAAAAATTTCTTCAGCTCTGGCTATTGCAGGGAATGTTACAAAGAACAGTGCCACGCAAAATGCTAATGTTCTACCGCAAAATGCCAAATCCTAGTTTATCCTAAATTATTTACAATGTTTATAAACAAAACATGCAGAGGGGCGGAGTGTAAAAGGTGAATTCAACTCTGTGTCGAAAATGTTAATTGTGGATCCCTCATAAAATGTGATAACTACATCACTCATAAATTCACCAAAATAGGAAAAGCAAGAGACTGTAATTGTCCAATCATCATCTAAATAACATCTGGCGAACAGGAAGGAAATCACGGTTTGTTTGTGATATTCCGAAATGACGATTGTGAGAATGTGGAAGGTGGGGAGCAGTGAAATGGTGATCAATGTTGTGGATGACACAAAGATGGGCTGGGGGTGGGTCACAGTCAGGAGGGAAGGGTTAGGCTACAGGAGGACAGAAACAGATTATTCAGATAGCCAGATCAATGGCCTGATGAAATTTAACACCGATAAATTGGGAAGATGCAAGTCAGAAGTAACAAGACAAGTGAGTACTCAAAAGTGAGTATGAAAGAGGAGGGCTAAATTTGCTCCTTTTTTCTTTGCAGCAGGGAAAGTTAAGGAGGGAATATGGTACAGGTGTACAAGAGCAAATGGGGTATGGAGGGGATGAACAGACAGCAGCTGTTTTCCTTCGTCAAAGGATCAAAAACAAAGTGACACACTTTTAAAGTGAATGTCAGAGGATTGAGAGAGGATTTGTGGAATTTGTTTCCAACTGAGAGGATGGTATGAATCTGGAACGCTTTGTCTCGATGGGTGGTTGAGGCAGGTAACCTCACAAACGGTTAAAATGTCTTTGGATATGCACTTGCTGGCACAGACGTGATAGGCCTGTTTTTCATTGCATGATTCTTTGCAGTGGCAGCCATGAACACTCTGGTATATTCTGAAACAATTAACAATGGCAGTTGCTGCTTTGTTCCTTTGACTGTACTCAGGAAGTGGTTATATTACAAACCAGCATCATCTCATGCATCTTCAGCACTCAGTCAACCAAAGGCAGCCCAGCCATCTCTGGGACCATCCAGTGGAATTCCTATTCTCAGTAGATGCTGTCTAACAACAACACTGACACTATTCTAGCTGTATGCAACCATTAGTAAAGCTACAGTCATAATATGAAGACAGCTTTTCCTCCATTATAATACAGGCCTCTAGCAATAAGGGTGTTCTTTATCTGAAGCATAATAAATTCTTTCCCAGGTATTCACTTTTACAAGCAGCAAATTTTCCTGTGTTTTGCTGCCAGTTGTTTATCATGGAATTTCACCGGCCCAACCTCTTTCCCATTTAACATTTTCTTGTGCACTGTATCCCTGATCCCACACACCTCACTCCCTCACATCCCCCACACTCTCCATCCTTACTTGTTAATCTCTGAAAAACCTGCGCCTCCTCTCTGTAATTTATTCCAACTCCCAACTCACTGTTTTGATTCCTTCTCTCGGCATGGTCATTAGACTGGCCGTGCCTGATGTCCTATTCACCTAAACTTCTGTTCAGTTCCTGATATTCTGCTTTGGTTCTCACTCTCCTGGTTTATTCAAATCCATCTGACTTGTACTAGAAAACATCCCCACAAGGATGATGGTGCTTGTACAGTTAAGATACAATCTGTCTTTTTTGTACAGGTCCCCACCTGTCCTGGAAGAGATCCCAATGATACAACAATCTGGAACTCTCACCCCTGAACTAGATTTTTAACAACATGTTAAGCTTTAGTGTCTTCCTCATCCTTCTCTCTTTTCCACATGGCACGGGGAGTAATCCAGGGATTACAGAGGATTATTCTTTCTCTTTCTCGCTCGCTGTCTCTCTCTCTCTATCATATACACACACACACATTCAAACACACACAGAAAGACACTATATTACTTTGCAAAAGAATGCAAATAACCTTAAAATAATCGGAATGACAAGTGGAATGAAGTATTTAGTTAAAGGGAGGATGAGAGAAATTGTGCTTCTTCTGGATGTCAGTTTGCTCGCTGAGTTGAAGAGTTCATTTTCAGATGGTTCATCACTGTACTAGGGAACATTATCAGTGAGCCTTCGGTGAAGTGCTGGTATTATGTCCCATTTGCTATTTATGTGTTTAGGTTTCCTTGAGTCAGTTATGTAATTTCCAGTATTGGTGATTTTATGTCCAGTTCTTTTTGTCAGAGAGTGTTCGATGGAATCAAAATCGATATGTTTGTTGATAGAGTTCAGGTTGGAATGCTATTTTTCTAGGAATTCTCGTGCGTGTCTCTGTTTGGCTTGTCCTAGATGGATATACAGACCCAGTCTAAATCGTGTACTTCCTCATCTATAAGTAAGGATACTAGTGATAGTGGGTCATGTGTTTTTCTTCTGGCCAGTTGTTGTTCATGTATCCAGGTGGCTAGTTTTCTGACTGTTTTTCCGATGTAGTGCTTGTAACAGTTCTTGCAAGGATTATTTTTGCTTGAGCAGAACAGACAAATATGTGAACTTATTGCAGTGCTCAAAAGTATGAAAAAACGTTGTAGAGTAAAACAGGAATACTCTGTTTCCGTTAGTTGGCATTCCAGCATCAAGGAGTTCTAATTTCAAGCTTGTCAGCAAAAGAGCCAGGAATAAGATAAGGAAACACTTCTTTATTGAGAGAGTTGTTAGGATTTGGAATGGAACTGCCTGGGAGAGTTGTGGATGAACATTAAAAAATAGAACTGGATATGCATTTGGAAATATGAATTTAACAGGCTGCAGAGATAGGGCTGGCAAATGGGAGGGGCTTGGGAGACATTCCTGGAACTGATGCACACACAGTGGCCAATGGCCTCCTCCTGTACTTTAAGGTTTTGCACTCAATCATGTGTCTGATGCGAATAAAATTCAGGATCCGATTATTTCCCATTGTAAATACTCACGAATATCTGATTATTTAGTGCAGCATAAGCATTTAAAATGCAACTACTGCAAGGTCTGCTTCATTAAATAATCTAATTATTACTCAGAATATGAATATTTGAAATGTTGAATTCCAATTACGAAAACAAATCTGTCATTGCTTTGGCACAAATCTCTTTGAAAAAGTTTGACTTTTCACTTACACGATAATATGCTCATCGTTTTTGTTCACTGTCTGCATTTCAAATTAAATGACATTCTTTCTAAAAGTTAAACGTTTTCAAATTGTCGTTCACTAAAATTTGATAGCACAAATCATTTAGTTAGTTTAATATTCACAGAGCATTTTGAACTATAGCCATTTCTAATTCGCTGACAAATAGCTGAAGCTTGTACATTTTAGTGAGAAATTGAACTGATTGATTATATATAAATATATAAGAATGCTAATTCTATTTGATTATTCAATCGTTTGCTCACCCTGAACATGTAATCATTCAGAAGCCAACCGCTTTCAAAATGTTGGAGTGACAATGCGTTGTTTTGAATCCTGACATTGTGTGTGTAATTCTGATCACCAAAAGAGTTACATCCATGTTGTTTGTTTGATACAAAATAAAATGTACATTCTTTATTTCTGTGTTAGAAAATCTTGACAGGAGTTTATAGTTTTGTTCCATAAATATAGAATCAGCCTAATTCTTTTCAGAGATTATAGTTCAGTCGAATAATCATAGTTGACGTCTTATTTTTGCGCAATTCACGAAACATAGCAAACATCTGATTAATACATGGGTCACCCAACAGATTGTATCTAAAGAAAACAGCAGCAAATGACAAGTCAAGAATTACGTTAATAACTGAACTTGGCGGAGCCTGTCTGGTGTAGGACACGTCACATATTGCACTGGCATTCAGGTGAATGGAACAATGAACAACATAACTGGAAGTTTTGGGCTAACGCCCCTCCCCAGCTTCCTAATGTCACTCAGATCACTCCCTCACACATTCAACAATTGAAAATAATCCAGAGGCTGGGTGAAACATAAAACACAGAACAGTACAGCTTGGTGCAAACCCTTCAAGCCTTGACGTCCTGCCAAACTTTTATCCTACTCGAAGTTCAGACTAACTGACATACCCTTCATTGTACTATCATTCATGTGTCTATCCAATAGTCAATTAAATATCCGTAATTCAGCTGACTCCACTAACGCTGCTGGCAGTGCATTCCAAGCACCCACCACTCTCTGTTTAAAGAACCTACCTCTGACATCTCCTCAAACCTTCTTCTAATCATACTAAACTTATGCCCGCTCGAGATAGCCATTTCCACCCTGCTAAAAAGTCTCTGGCTACGAACTCTGCCTATATCTCTCATCATCTTATACACGTCTATGAAGTCAACTCCCATTCTTTATTGCTCGAAGGAGGAAAGCCCTAGCTCCCTCAACGCTTCTTTGTAAGACATGCCATCCAGTCTCGTAAGCATCCTGGTAAATCTCCCCGGCACCCTCTCCGAAGTCTCAACATCTTTGCAGTAATGAGGCGACTAGAACTAAATACAATATTCCAAGTGTAGTCCCAAGAGAGATTCTTGGCGCTGCAGCGTAACCTTGCGGCTCTTAAACGCATTCCCTGGCTAACTTAAACACCAGACATCTTAACAACCTTATCAGCTTGGGTGACAACATTGAGCATCCTATGATATGGACCACACGATCCCTATGGTCCTCCAGTCTACCAATAATCCTGCCTTTAAACCTGTATGCTGCATTCGAATTCGACCTTAAAAAATGAATCGCTTTACACTTATCCAAGTTGAACTCCATCTTCCATTTACCAGCCAATCCTGTCAATGTCCAATTACAACCTAAGACAGCCCTTAACAATATCCATAACTCTAACATCTTTATTACATTGTAAAACTTACTAAAGCACCCTTTCACTTTATCATCCAAGTCATTTGTAAAAATCACAAAGAACAGCAGTCCCAGAACCGATTCCTGAAGAACGCTACTGGTCACCAACCTGCAGGATGAATCCTTTCCATGTTCTACCACCATCAGTCTTCTACAGGTCAGACAATTTGTATCCACACACACAGGTTTCCGTTTCCTTGTACCCCATGCCTCCTTACTTTCTGAATGGGCCGATCTTATGGAAACTTTATCAACCACCTTGCTAAAATCCATGTACATCACATCCACTGCTCTACCTTCATCAATGTGGTTGATCCCATCCTGAAAGAATTCAATAAGTTCCTTGAGGCATGATTGTCCCTCAAAACGCCATGCTGACTATCTCTAATCAAACTATCACTTTCCAAGTAATCATAAATTCTGTTTCTCAGAATCCTCTCCAATACTTTTCCCAATACAGAAGTAAGACTGACTGGCCAGTATTTCGCAGCATTATCCCTATTGCCTTTCCTGAACAAGGGAATAACTTTTGCCACGCTCCAATCATCAGGCAATACTTCAGTGGACAGTGCGGACGCAAGGATCATCTCCAAAGGCGCACCAATCTCTTCCCTCAGTTCCTCTGGTAACCTCGGGTGCCTCCTGCCTGGTCCAGGGGACTTATCTATCCTTATGTTTGTACTTCAATCAGTCTGTACTCACCTGACTTTGTCTACCCCCTGTCCAAACAACTGATTGACTGCTTTCCATTTCAGGGCTATATACAGTGCTGCCCTCCTGAGCAAGTACAGTTCCAAATTTCCCATGGAATGGAAAAAATGTGAATGCCCCAATGTCTTCCTGATGAAGGGACTGTGCTCAAAGTTTTCACTCTCCTGCTCCTCGGATGCTGCCTGACTCGCTGTGCTTTACCAGCACCATACTTTTCGACTCTGATCTCCAGCATCTGCAGTCCTCACTTTTTCCATGACTGAGGGCTGACCCCTCTGCACATGAAGCAAAGTAAGGTATTTGGAGCTGACTGTTCAGTTCTGGAACATTGCATTTGATTAACACATAAATTAAAAAAGAAATTACAATTCAACAATTATTCATTCAGTCCCAGAGTTACAGTTTTAGTTCATGGAAAGGCAGTTTGATAACAAACAGTAAATGACTGAAGAACTGCGAGGTACAGAGAATTCCGTGTGCTATATTCCAGGCTGGATGTCCTTTACCTTAATGTTGGGAATATTATCAGACCGATAAGCGAATGAGATGACATTTTTGCAGTGTGACATTTTTGTCATCACAGAGATGTGTTTGAGGGTGGTCAGGGCTGACAACTCAATATTCTGTGGTACAAGAACTATGGACAGCACAGGAGAAGGGTAAAAGAGAAAGTGGCGTTGCCTTATTAATTATGGAGTCAATGACTGCAGTTAGCTAGCATCATATCTTGGAAGGGTATTCAAATGACGCTTTGTGGGTTGAGGTTAGGGTCAAAACGATGACAAATGCACTGCTGGGGATATATTACCGACTCTCAGATAAAAGAAAATACAGCAGCAGATATATAACCAATTCACTGAGGTGTGTAAAAACAATAATAGGATTTTTATATTTAGACATTTCAATTCCAAATATTCATTAGGACTGTGATTTTTTTTAAAGAGGGGAAGATGACTTGACATTTATTCCAGAGAGACTCTTATATCAACATGGAGCAGATACAACGATGGGCGGGGCAGTGCATAGGCGGGACTGTGGGGAGCGAAGCCAGTCAGGTGCCAGGCAGGTTTGGGAGAGCATTGCAGGACCAGTGACCGTGACTCAAGCATTTTTAGCTTGTTAAGGTAAAGACCAAAAGAAAAAGGCTTGAAAATTAAAAATAATTTGGATGATGGAGGCAGATCTTACCAAGAGAAAGACAGGATCTGGCCACAGTACAGTTACTTCTGGGTGAAACTGTTACAGAACAGCGTATAGGTGGGGGGTGGGGATCACATGCTCACAATGGAATTGATGAGAGTGTCACCACAACATGTTACACCAAAGATGAAATGTAGGAAAACCAGCCCGGAGAGCCTGGGATATCTACACATATTCAGAATGGAATTAACAATGAAAGAGAAGCTTAAAACAGGCATAAAGGGAGCAGGTCAATGGAGGTCCCAGAAGAGGAGAGAACGTGAAGGTCTAAACTCAAGAAAGTAAGTAAAAGAGCAAAAAGAGGGTGGGGGTGCAGCGGTGATAAAAATATTAGTGGGCAGTATTTTCAAGACTCCAAAGACATTTTATCAGTTTATTAAGGGTAAGAGGGATAACAAGAGAAAGAATAGGGAGTATTAGGATCCGAGGAGGCAACCTGTGCATCGAGCCAGAGAATATGTCAAAGACCTATTACATATTGGTCTTCAATTTGGAGGAGCAGTTACTGTATTCAATGTCTGTTCCTGACAGTGTGACCTTGAGCAAATTTACACAGAAGCTGAGGAAGAATTGGAAGTTGGTGTATGATAGAATGTGGCCAAATCCCTTGATCCAGATGAACTGTATCTTAGACTGATGTGGAAGATGAAGGAGGAGATTACAGGTTCTTAACCGTTGTGTTTCTTTTTTTTTTAGTTTTGCCTCTGGCCACAAAGTTGGTATTATCGAACATGATAACATCTAATGTAGGTTTAACTTCCACACAGAGTGCTTGAAAAAAAGCCATGGGATTAAAGACCACCAAGTCTCACATCAGTGGGAGGGAAACAATTGTAGAAAATTGAGATAGCTGTTGAGGAATGATCACTAAATATGTTCAAGGCTGAGATGGACAGAGTTTTAAACAAGGGTTGCAGGGAAAATGCTGGAAAATGGAATTGAAGGTTATCAGAATAAATGTACCCTAATTGAAAGGAAAAACAGAGTCAGCGAGCGGATGGGCATTATATCGCTCATATGTCTAATGGTAAACCTTTTCAAATAGCCTGTATTCACTGGAACACCAGCATCTCTCCCTCCAGAATGAGACACAGTTTGGAAAGCAATCAATAGATTCAAAGAATTCACAAATGCAGTACTAATAGACAGAAAAGATCAGAGGACTGCGACAACGTGGATTGGCTGTCAGGGTGAATATTTGCATCTGTGCAGTCACCACGACGAGAAAGAAAACCTCAGCAAGACACTCTCCAAGTCCAAGTATTTTGGTCTGGTGTCAAGGGGTGCTTAAGTCCCAATCAATGCATCACTATCGTGTTTCCCTCCTGCCTTAACCAAAACTAAATGTGGAGTGGTCTATTGACGTGCTGTTAGTGGCAGAATAGGTTGTAATGCTTTGGTTCCAGAGGCTTTGCTGAGCAGAGGCTCAGCCAAAGGTATAAGTTAGCTCACGTAAAGTCTTTTTAATGCTAGTTTGACAACAGTTGAGATGGCAGTTAGGGCAGTTGCACGTTCCACCTGCGGGATGTGGAGCTCAGGAGAATTCCACTGTCCCTGATGACTACACGCGTGGGCAGTGCAACCAGCTGCAGCTCCTGGGAGACAGTGTTCAGAATCTGGAGTTGGCTGTTCTCCGGATCATCCAGATACAGAGCACTTCAGAGATAAGAGCTTTCGTGAGGTGGTCACACCGAAGTCCCTCCCTTCGTCGTGTTTCTTTAAAGACTGTCATATCCCAGTCCCATGTAAAGATCCACGCCCTGAGTTCATCAGTCTTACCTGTCAGCCGTGTTGCATTTAAATAAACGCAATTTAATCCAACAGGCGTTCCTTGCTTCCTGTCGTGTTCCAGGCAGAGAGTAGCTGGACGACAACCAGGAATGGGGAAGGGAGTAGGCAGAGAGTGCAGGAATCCCCTGTGGCATTCCTCTCGAAAACAAGTATACCATTTTTGATACTGACTTTGTGGTGTTGGGAAATGGGTGTTAGGAAATGACCGTTTAGGGGAAAGCAGCAGTAGCCAGCATAGTTGCATTACGACTGGGTCTGGGAAGCAATGGGAAAGGAAAAAGGTAAACAGGGTCTTAGAAATGAGAGATTCTGTGGCCTCAAACGGCAAACCAGGATGGTGTGTTGCTTCTCAGTTGTCAGTGTCCAGGATGTCTCTGAGTGTCTGCTGGAGTTGGGGGGCGTCGGAGGTGGTGTGAACTGTTAGAAGTCATTGTGCACGTTGGCACAAATGACACAGGTAGACATAGGAATGTGGTCCTTCAGAGTGATTACTGAGAGCTCGAAGAAAAGTTAAAAAAACAGGACCTTGACAGTCACCTGATGACTTCCATTGTCATGAGCTAGTGTGGCTAAGAAAAGGAAGATATGGCGGATAAGTATGTGACTAAAGAATTGGTGCAGGGGGTGGGATTCATATTTTTTGATCATTAGGAGGTTTTCTGTGACAGAGTTGACCTGTTCAAGAGGGACTGGTGGCACATGCACTGGACGGGGGACCAATATCTTGGCAGCCAGTTTTGCTCGTGCTACAAGGGAGTGTTTAAACGAGATTGGCAGGAGGTGGGACCCTCGAGATCAGGGAGGCAAGTGTGAGGCTGGAAGGAAATACAGTATTCATGATTTAGTACGTTGAGGAGACAGACCAGGCTGGAACACGATAGGGAGCACGGAATGCCTGTTGATTAAATTGCATTTCTTTAAATGTGAAAGAGCTGACAGGGAAGGCCAATGAATTCAGGGTGTGGATAGATATTTGGCACTGGATAGTCTAGCTATTACAGAGACATGGCTGAGGGATGGGTAGGACTGACCTTTAATGTAAAAGGATAAATGCATTAGGAGGGACAGTGATGGTGGAAAGTGGGAGGGGAGTAGCATTTCTAATCAAGGGGAGTAGAAAGCACTGATCAGAGATAAAATAACTGATGAATCATCCAGTCAGGCTTTGTGGGTGGAACTAAGAAATAAGAAGCGGATGGTGACTTTATTGGGGTGGTACTATAGACCCCCTAACAGTCACAGTTCTGTCGACCCTGCATAGACATCCTTCCAAACATCTGAGAGCTTATGACAACATTTACAGAGCTTTCCCACAGACTGAACAGAAACATCGGGAGAGGGGGAGGTCATGTAGCACATTGAGCTTTCCGCATGCTATTTCATGGCCGAACATCTCCTCAATGCAGTTTTCCCCACAGAATGTTCATATCCCAAAATATGTTTAAACAATATTGAAATATAGTGCCTTCGGCCCATCAATATATTGGGAGTTCTCTGATAACACATGTTTATTAAGTATGATTTGACTGCAATGTGATTCGTGAACCATTTTCTAGAAAATGAACTAACATCCCTGCTTCCAATCTGTCACACCCTGTCAGAGTTTTATATATCTCACTGAGATCTCCACTCCTTTTCCTAAAGCCCATGGAATACAGGCCCAGTCACCCCAAACTCTGTTCCCACAACTAACTGTCATCCCAGAGATCGGTCTGGTCATCCTTCACTGCACTCCCTCAATGTCAGGTTTGCCCTTTATTAGGTAAGGACACCAAAACTGCACACAATACTGCACAATGTTCGAGATGGGGTCCCAACAAGTCCCCGTACAGTTGCAGTAAATGACCCTTACTCCTGTATTCTAAATCACCCTGAAATGAAGTTAAATAAACCATTTATCTTCCTACCTGCTTTCTGCTCCTGCAATATTGCTTTCAGTGACTAGTGTACAGGGAGATCCAGATTCTTTTCAATGTTACAGCTCCCTACTTGCTGGGTCTACGTACACTGTATACAGCGCGCCAATGCCATTCCCAGTATTGACTTCCGTGTTCAGAACTCACTGCCCTACATGGACTCGGAATGCTGCGCAGAAATAAACAAAAATGCAGCTTAAGTTCATTTATATATCAACAAATTTCAACCAATCCCTTTTCAAATGATAGGCTGCCATTCAATTGATGCCATCAATGTACACAACCTCTCATCTCTGCCATTGCTCTCCATCTGCCAGGTATTTGCCCAGTCACTCCACTTGTCTCAATCAATTTGGAGCCTTTTTGACATCCTCCTCATCCACTCACAAGCCGACATCGTTTAGAGCTGTCAGCAGTCTTGGAAATATTGCAATTGAGCCCCTCAACCAAAGATATGATGTGTATTTGGAATAGTTGGATGCCAAATCTCGATCCTTGTTATATCCTCCAAGCCTTCCATTCAAAAAACATGGTTTTATTCCTACTCACTGTTTCCTGCCAACTCTCCCATTCTAAAACCATGACCATATATTAGCCCCAGTCCCATAGGATTCGAATTTGCACAATAGGCTTGGGGCTTTATCAAAAATCTTTCGGAAAATCCAATCGTATTGCGTTGATACCTTCTCCATAATTTTGCTAAAAGCCATTTTCCCAAACATGATTCCTATTTCATAAACCTCTGTTGACTTTGTCTATGCCCATTAATTTCAGTCCAATATTTTCTCGAAAATGTTTTAGTTACTAATTTCATTCTATTCCCTTTTTCTCACCAGACTAAAGTTCCCGAGTATTGCGAGGAAATTTTATTTTTGTTTTTTCTTCTTCTGTGAAGGCATAACCGAAGTATTTGCTCCATTGATCTGCTAGTTCCCTGTCCTCAATTCTCTGGTATCAGACTGTAAGAAAGCTGCACCTTTTTCTCTTAATTTTGCCATTGGCGTATTTTCAGAAGATATTACAAGTTCACTCATACACACTGTGATAAGATATTCTTCAGAAAACCATCAATTCCTTTCTTAAGCTGCTGAATGATTGACCTTCCACAGCCATCTAATCACAGAAGCACAGACTCTGTACTATCAGAAATACAGCACGGTCTATATTTGCCCCACTTTCCAACACAAAACCTGTCGCCGTGAATCCTATGGCATTTCAAGTGCACAACCATGTATTTTCTAATGGTTTTGAGGTTACCATGACAATTCCCTCTCACGAAGTGCATCCCAGACCCAAACATACTGTGCTTCAAAAACAGTCCTCAAATCCTCACTAAACCTCAAACCCTTCACTTCAAAAATGTGTCCCTTTGATTAAAAGGACCAGCTGCTCTCTATCTACCCCATCCATATCCCTCGTAATCTTATCCTCCTGATTCAGGTCCCCCTTAGCTTTCTCTGCACCAAAGTAAACAATTCGAGCTTATCCAGGCTCTATCCATAGCTGATACGCTCCATCCCAGGGAACATCCTGGTGAATCTCCTCTGCACCCCCTCCAGTACAATCACATCCTTCCTGTAATGTAGCTCCCAGAATTGCACACAGTATTCCATCTTGGCTAATGAAAGTTCCGCATAGCTCTTATAATCTATGCTTCGATATGTGAAGGCTATGTTTACGCTCCCGTACGCCTTCTCAAATTGTGTGTTACCCTGTCCAGACACATTCAGAGATGTGTGGAGAAGCACCCTCCCAGCTTCCTAGTGTGTTGCCATTCATTGAGTCCTTGCCTGCCTGGTTCCTTCTTCCAAAGTGCATCACCTCATAGTTATCAGGGTTACATTCCATCTGCCATTGATCCACCCATCTGACAATTCCATCTGTATCTTCCTGCAACGTAAGGCCTTCCTCTTCACTGTCATCTCCCCGGCCATTCTTTGTATCAAACACAAACTTACTTAAGACACTCCCCACCCCTCGTCCATATTCACAGCTGCATCCTTTATGATAAGGGTTAAAATCACAAAATATCAGCTTGTAGTCCAACAGGTTTATTTGGAGGCACGAGCTTTCAAAACGCTGCTTCTTCATCAGGTGGTTGCGCGCTTTGATGAAGCACTTCAAAAGCTAGTCCCACCGAATATACCTTTTGGAGTATAACCTGGTGTTATGCAATTTTTAGCTTTGTCCACCCCAATCCAACACTAACACCTCCAAATCACAAATATTAAGAGACACAGCACTGATACCCGTGGTGCAGCATTGGACACGAGCCTCCAATCACACAAACAACCCTCTACCACCACCCTCTGTCTCCTAACACTTAGGTTCATTTGGTTGCAACTTGGCAAGTCACTAATGAGTCCTACCTGTTCCCTAGTTATTCTGTTCTGCTGGAGACACTTGTAGAATATCTGGTGATTCTCCCGAATCTTTCCTACCAGTAGGTTTCCATGCCCCTGTGTTAATTAGTGGCCGACAAGTGATGAATTTCCTCCTTATTGCAGTCTTAACTGTCCTGTCGCAGATCCTGCCATTATTTGCCTTGAATGTGGAATAGACAGCGAGGGTAACGTTCTGTTAATTTCAAACTTGTCAAATGTTTTGTGAATTATCTAAATTTCACTGTGACCCACCTCTCATTCTTTGAAACTCTAGAGAACACAGGCCGAGTTTCCTCATCAGGCAATCTCACCATCTGAGGGATTAATCTGGAGAATGTCCAATTGCACTTCCTCTCAGGTCAGTATATTCTTTCTGTGATTCGGTCACCAAACCTGTGCACAATACTCCAGCTACAGTCCCTCCAACACGCTGTCAAACTGTTTCAACATGTCTTTACATCAATGTTCTAACTCCCTTAAATGAAGGAAAACCAAACTTTAACTTTCCACTTACATATATTCCTCCAAATACCCTTCACATTCATTGTATTTACGAACTCACTGAGATCTTATAGTTTAAGGTCAGAGGGGAAAGAATTAAAGGGAACTCGAGGAATAACTTTTTAAAACAGGGGCTGTTACGCATATGGAATGAGATGTGGTTGAGACGGATACATTAACAATATTTCAAAGGCATTTGAACAAATACACGGATTGTAAAGGATTTGGAAAGATACGGGACAATGACAGGGAAATGGGTTTACCGTGGATGGGCATTTTGGTTGCAATTGACCAGTTTGGGATGAAGCGCCTGTCTCCGTGCTGTCTGCCTCTATGACTCTAACAACCATTGCTTGTCTCCCACTGAATTTTATATTGTACTTTCCAAAATTATTGAAGATATCTTGACATTCTAGCCTCCAGTCTTACGCGATGTTTGACTAGAATATTCAAGCATTCTATATTGTATGCAGACACCTTGTAAACTGTACCTTATAAATGCCATTATTCCTTAAAGGCTGCTTCAGACCAAGGTTAATAATTCGTCCTTCTGACCACACCACATCAAATCCGAAATAACCTGCTCTCTAGTTTGCTTCACAACATACTCTTCGACCGACCTCATAAACACTTACGGAACTTATTTTTCACAGCTTCAGCAGTCACTTAGTTAACGCTGTTAACCATTCAATAAGACTGCGGTATCCACAATACTTGCCTATCTAATTTTCAGAGCATATGATGCTCCGATTTTCGGCTACCGTTTTGATTTCGATATATAACACACCAATATTTGCTTCTCCTTGCTATCTGTAAACTCTACCTAAACTGATTCGGTGGAAGCTGAGGGACAGGTCTGTGTCGTTATTAGTGATAGACCCGGACAAGACATTCAGGGAGGCTCACCTCGACGCTGAGATGATCTGGAGAAATGTCCCACAATACTGGACAAGCAACAATATCCTCCTCTCTCTGTTAGGATAAGACTTACCATATACTCTCTGCTCCCTCACACTCACTGTATATCTGTTATAGCACCTAGCCCCGAACAAGGTTCACGCTCTGTCTTCAAATAAGGCTCAGGCAGTACCACTCTCACTATTGAATTCAGCAACTAATAATAATATGTGGATTCAAAATTGTCGACTGACTCATTCCAGACACCTCACAACTTTCCCCACCTACACCAGCACAACAGCAGGGTCACCCATTCACACTCTCCCTCCACCCCTTTCTCCCATTCCAGGAGAAACCGCCTGGAATAGGATAGAAATTTCCAAGCCGGGTAGTGGAGTGCCCGATATCCGTTCCCTTACTCCCCTCACCCCGCCCTGTGGGGAGGACTCTTAAGGAGCTCGGAATATGTGTCGTTCCTGAGGACCAGAGGAAGAGATTCTGCTCGAGTGTTGGAGGTTCGACGCAGCAGAAGCGTGCTGGCGGGGGAAAAAACTGCGGGGTCGTGTTGCGAGTCGTCGGAGCTGCTGGAGACCATCGCTGGATTGTGATTGGACGTTGGAGGATCGTTTGGTTGTGCTGACCTGCTCTTGGTGGATCTTCATGCTGGCTTCGGCCTAACGCCAATTCAGGGACCAGCCAACCTCTGAGCTATGGCCTCAGCAGCCACTCGCCGCCCAGGCCAGGGCATTCGGAACACAGTCAGGGTGACTGTGAAGAAGGTGGAGGAGCACACACCGGTGGATCGGACGGTGTTTGTGAAGAAAGTTTTGCTGGAGTGTTGCGGCCTTGCAGCCGCAGACGTGTACTGCCTGCAGGATTTCCCTGGGGCAGGCTACTTCGATGTGACCTTCAGAAGCGTGAAGCAGTGCGAACAGCTCCTGAAGGTCTTCAAGGAGAAGGAAGGGGAGCCGCTGTTTTCCAGCTTGTCGGCGACCCCATTGTGTGTGCTTCCTGCACAGAGGAACCGGGTTGTTACAATCCATATGTACAACCCCTACGTTCCAGCGGCTGATGTCCTGACCTTCCTGGGAAGGTACGTCCAAGTCGAGGGAGAAGCCACCGATGTGATCGACCCCTTTGGGATCTGGACCAGTAAGAGGCAGGTCAAGGTAACTCTGAGGGCCGATGACAGTGGGAACATCCTCCACCCACCCTCGAGCTTCGCAATCGGAGGGAGCAGAGGCTACCTGACATATGCAGGGCAGCCCAAAGTGTGCCGAACCTGCGGGAAGTCGGGACACGTGGCGGTGGATTGCAAAGTGACCATCTGCAGGAACTGCAAACAGGAGGGTCACTTGACAAAGGACTGTCGGGAGGAAAAGAGCTGCAACCTGTGCGGGGAGGCGGGCCACATGTACAAGGCCTGCCCAAGACGAGGAGCCGCCACCTACGCACAGATGGCCGGAGGTGGCAACACGAGCCGCGGACCGACAAAGTCTAACGAGGTACCGCGAATCAGCAAAGGAACGGTACCTGGAGGCACCCAGAAGGAAGGGAAAGTTGTAGAGGAGCAGGCAGCAGACAGCGGGGAGATGCAGCAGCCGACCCAAGCTCCTGCAAGACAGACGGAGGAAATGGAAGAGGAGGGATCAAAGGAGGCAGAGCAGTGGATTATCGTTAAAAACAGGAAAAGGAAACCTCTCGAGGGCCCCAAAGCCACCAAGCGAAGGGGGACGAGACACCTCCAAGAGGAGGATACAGGCAGCTCCTCCGAGGGTGAGGACGGGCGCAAGAAGGGTCGCCTCCGGAGGAAGAGGCAGAGCGCCGTGGGGAGAAAGGAGGGCAACACCGCCCAAGAAGGAAAAGACGATCCCTCTGAGGGGATGGGTGAAGGCCTCCCCCTACCCGGTGAGAACCAAGGGGTACCCACCGGCCCACAGCTCCAGGGAACTGGGAGCAGCGTCCCAGTGACAGCCCTGCTGTCAGATGGAGAACGGGGCGATGAGGACCCTGGGTCCGACACGATGACACCAGAGCGGGGAAATGACTCCAGCGTGGAGCCGGACAACTACCTCAGCCCTGGAAAGGTCCAGCAGTTTGCTGTCACCACGGGGATGCACGCAGCTACCCCACTGGAGCAAGACCAGAAGAAAATGGACACTGGTAACCCCGTAAACTGTTAAAATGGGGTTTAAAATTGCCAGCATATATGTGCGTAGCATTAAAGCGGCTACGCGATGTGTCTCTACGATGGCCTTCCTGGCCAACGTCAAAGCCGATGTCCTGTTTCTGCAGCAGTGCGGGATACCGCACCTCAGCAGTTACAGGAGATGGTCGAGCTTGTGGGCCCACGGGCCGTCAGTGTGGTCGGGGGGCAACGATAGCCGCGCCTCCGGCCTGGGTATCCTGTTGCGGGGAGGCAACTTCACCATCTCCGAGGTTAAGGAGGTGGTGGGCGGGCGCCTCCTCGTCGCGGACGTTAAATACAGAAACGCTCCCGTGAGACTAATCAACGTGTACGCCCCAGTGGGTAAGAGTGAACGGTTGGCCGTCCTGCAACAGCTTCCACTGCTGCTGGCTACGTCCAGGCCGGTCATTCTGGCCGGAGACTTCAACTGCATCATTGATGCAGATGGACGATCCAGCGGGGGGGACAGTAAACCGGACGCTACGTCCAGGGCCCTGATGGAAACGGTCAAAGACGCCAAGCTGCACGACGTCTTCAGCGCCCCTGCAGACGGAGCGCAGCGTAGATACACCTGGTCACAGGCAGACGGGTCTATCCGCTCAAGGATAGATTACCTGTTTGTGTCCCGAACGCTCTCGGTCAGATCCACCGACGTCAAGCCGGTGTTCTTCTCTGACCACTGCCTCCTGCTGGCCGACTGTCACCTACAGGACGAACAGCGGGCGGGCAAGGGAACGTGGAAACTGAACACTAAGCTGTTGACCCCGGAAAACATCGAAGAGCTCAAGAGGGATTACGCAGGTTGGAGAACCGTGAAGCCCCTCTTTGAGTCTCCAGCGGACTGGTGGGAAACGGTAAAAGGGAACATCAAGAGGTTCTTTATCCTCAAAGGTGTCCAGGAGGCGAGAGAGAGGCGGGGAAAACTGTCCCAGCTCCAGGAAAGTATGCAGAACCTGCTCCTGCTGCAGACGATGGGGGTGGATGTCACGGAGGACCTCAAGGAGGTGAAGGGCCAGCAAGCCTCGCTCTTTGCCTCGGAGGCCTCCAGGATAATCTTCCGGTCCAGGGTCCGCTCGGTGGAGCAGGACGAGACGTGCTCACGTTTCTTCTTCCAGAAGGTGCACAAAGAGAGCTCGGTGCTCAGCAGCCTGAAGAAAGAAGATGGCTCGGTAACGTCATCTCAGGCTGACGTCATGAGGATCAGCAAATCCTTCTACGCCAGCCTGTATGACTCGAAGCCGACCGACAGCGCGGCCTCCCAGTCGTTCCTGTCCTCTATCACGGAGGACCTAGATGACGGAACACGAGAGAGGCTGGACCAGCCGCTATCTCTGGATGAACTGACCAAGGCCCTCGAGTCCTTCGAGAAGAATAAAACTCCCGGAAGCGACGGCTTACCGGTCGAGGTTTATTCCGCTCTTTGGGACTTGATCGGCCAGGACCTGCTGGAGGTGTATGTCAGTATGCTCCGGGCAGGTACCATGAGTGAATCCATGAGGAAAGGCATCATCACCCTCGTCTACAAGCGGAAGGGGGAGAGGGAGGAAATTAGAAATTGGAGACCGATCTCACTGTTAAATGCAGACTACAAAATCCTGTCAAAGGTCATCGCCAACCGGGTCAGGTCTGCTCTGGGATCGGTGATCCACCCGGACCAAACCTGTGCTGTACCGGGCAGGAAGATCTCTGAGAGTCTCGCACTCCTCAGGGATACGATCGCCTACGTGCAGGACAGGGGGGTGGACACCTGCCTCATCAGCCTGGACCAGGAGAAAGCCTTTGACAGGATATCGCATACATATATGAGGGATGTCCTCTCCAAAATGGGCTTTGGGGAGGGAATCGGAAATTGGATCAGACTGCTCTACACCAACATTGTCAGTGCAGTCTCAATCAATGGGTGGGAATCAGATAGCTTCCCTGTAAGATCTGGAGTCAGGCAGGGATGCCCCCTCTCACCCGCCTTGTTTGTGTGTTGCATAGAGCCATTTGCCGAATCCATCAGGAAGGATGCGAGCCTGAGAGGGGTGACTATTCCTGGCAGCGGGGGCCTGCAGGTTAAGGCCTCCCTGTCCATGGATGACGTCGCTGTTTTCTGCTCGGATCCGCTGTCCGTGCACAGACCCGTGTGCATCTGCGACCAGTTCGAACGGGCCTCGGGGGCCAAGGTAAACCGAGGCAAGAGCGAGGCCATGCTCTTCGGGAACTGGGCCGACCAATCCTCTATCCCCTTCACCGTCAGGACTGACCACCTGAAGGTGCTGGGTATTTGGTTCGGGGGGGCTGGGGCGTGCGCCAAGACCTGGGAGGAGCGGATCAGGAAGATGAGACAGAAACTAGGCAGATGGGGGCAACGGTCGCTCTCCATCGCGGGAAAAAACCTGGTCATCAGGTGTGAGGTCCTCTCAGTATTGCTATATGTGGCACAGGTCTGGCCTATCCCCAGGACCTGTGCCGCCGCAGTCACCCGGGCCATCTTCCAATTCATTTGGAGATCAAAGATGGACCGGGTCCGAAGAGACTCAATGTACAAAGACCGGTGCAATGGGGGAAAAAACACGCCCAATGCCACCCTCACCCTGATGGCCACCTTTGTGTGTGGCTGCATCAAGCTGTGCGTGGATCCCCGGTACGCAAACACCAAGTGTCACTACGTACTGAGGTTCTACCTGTCCCCGGTGTTGCGAAGGATGGGCCTGGCCTCGCTGCCGCGGAACGCTCCGAGTAGTTGGACCGTTCCGTATCACCTGTCCTTCGTGGAGAAATTTATGAGGAAAAACACCTTTGACCACAAGTACATCAGGAAGTGGTCAGCACGTAGCGTCCTTGAGACCCTTCGGGAAAAGGAGAGGGCGGATCCTGTCGAGCGGTTCCCTGAGCAGACTGTCAAAGCCATTTGGCAGAATGCCTCATCGCCAGAACTTTCCAACAAGCACCAAGACGTGGCTTGGCTGGTGGTGAGAAGGGCTCTGCCTGTGAGATCCTTTATGCACGCCCGGACTCTCTGCCGCACCGCACGCTGCCCTCGAAGTGGCTGCGGGGGGGACGAGACTGTCACACACCTCCTTCTGGAATGTGCCTATGCAGAGGAAGTCTGGAGAGGAATGCAGTGGTGCTTGTCGAGGTTCGTCCCGAGCAGCGCCGTGACGCGGGACTCCGTGCTCTACGGCCTGTTCCCCGGGACTCACACCGAGACGAACATTAACTGCGCCTGGAGGATCATCAACTCGGTGAAGGACGCTCTCTGGGCGGTCCGAAACCTGTTGATCTTCCAGCTGAAAGAGTTGACCCCGACCGAGTGTTGCAGACTGGCACATTCCAAGGTCCAAGACTACGTGTTGAGGGACGCGCTGAAGCTTGGGGCAGCTGCCGCCAAGGCGCGGTGGGGAAAGACCACCGTGTAAGATCGGCCTGCCGAAAGAAGAACAGGGGGCCCATACAGACGTTTTTTTTGGGCTCTGCTGATGCCTCAGCCAAATATATGTATATATACAAGATTGAAAAAAATGCACAGGATTGTAAAGGACAAGAATAAAGTCGAATCTGTGTTTGTAAATATGGACATATGTATGGCATGATCCAATGTACAGACCATCAAATCATTTATGAATAAAGTATATTTTTGAATTAAAAAAAAATAAAAAAAAAAATCACTGTCGTGTTTCCCTCCTGCCTTAACCAAGACTAAATGTGGAGTGGTCTATTGACGTGCTGTTAGTGGCAGAATAGGTCGTAATGCTTTGGTTCCAGAGGCTTTGGTGAGCAGAGGCTCAGCCAAAGGTACAGGTTAGCTCACGTAAAGTCTTTTTAACGCTAGTTTGACAACAGTTGAGATGGCAGTTAGGGCAGTTGCACGTTCCACCTGCGGGATGTGGAGCTCAGGAAGATTTCCACTGTCCCTGATGACTACACGTGTGGGCAGTGCAACCAGCTGCAGCTCCTGGGAGACAGTGTTCAGGATCTGGAGTTGGCTGTTCTCCGGATCATCCAGATACAGAGCACTTCAGAGATAAGAGCTTTCGTGAGGTGGTCACACCCAAGTCACTCCCTTCGCCGTGTTTCTTTAAAGACTGTCATATCCCAGTCCCATGTAAAGATCCACGCCCTGAGTTCATCAGCCTTACCTGTCAGCCGTGTTGCATTTAAATAAACGCAATTTAATCCAACAGGCGTTCCTTGCTTCCTGTCGTGTTCCAGGCAGAGAGTAGCTGGACGACAACCAGGAATGGGGAAGGGAGTAGGCAGAGAGTGCAGGAATCCCCTGTGGCATTCCTCTCGAAAACAAGTATACCATTTTTGATACTGACTTTGTGGTGTTGGGAAATGGGTATCAGGAAATGACCGTTTAGGGGAAAGCAGCAGTAGCCAGCTTAGTTGCATTACGACTGGGTCTGGGGAGCAATGGGAAAGGATAAAGCTAAACAGGGTCTTCGATATAAGAGATTCTGTGGCCTCAAACGGCAAACCAGGATGGTGTGTTGCCTCTCAGTTGTCAGTGTCCAGGATGTCTCTGAGTGTCTGCTGGAGTTGGCGGGGTGGAGGGTGGGGGGAGGTGTGAACTGTTAGAAGTCATTATGCACGTTGGCACAAATGACACAGGTAGACATAGGAATGTGGTCCTTCAGAGTGATTACTGAGATCTCGAAGAAAAATTAAAAGAACAGGACCTTGACACTCACCTGATGACTTCCATTGTCATGAGCTAGTGTAGGTATGAACAGGAAGATATGGCGGATAAGTATGTGACTAAAGAATTGATGCAGGGGGTGGGATTCATATTTTTAGATCATTGGGAGCTTTTCTGTGACAGAGTTGACCTGTTCAAGAGGGACTGGTGGCACATGTACTGGACGGGGGACCAATATCTTCGCAGCCAGTTTTGATCGTGCTACAAGGGAGTGTTTAAACGAGATTGGCAGGAGGTGGTATCCTCAAGAGCAGGGAGGCAAATATGAGGCTGGAAGGAAATACAGTATTCAGAAATAGTACGTTGAAGAGACAGACCAGGCTGGAACATGATAGGGAGCAACGTAAACTAAGGGCTCATTTACATTGGAGAAAGATATGAATATATGGGAATTTGGGGAAATTAGTGGTGATATCTTAGGGACAGTCTGTATCACAGTAGAGAAGGTAATTGATGTACTGGAATCTTTGAAGTTGGAGAAATCTCATGGTCCTTACCAGATATATCCAAGAACACTGAAAGGGGCAAGAGAAGAATTTGCGGGGGCCGTGGCTGATAATTTTGACCATCAGTTACCACAGGTGAGATCCCAGAAGACTGAAGGAGAGCAAATGTGCACTTAATCAAGAAGGACTGAAAAAATAAAGCCTGGGAAATACAGACCAGTCAGCTTAACATCTGTGGTAGGTAAATTACTTGAGAAGATTCTGAAGCATAAGTTTTACATGCATTCGGAAAACAGGGTTTGATTAGGAATAGTGAGCATGGCTTTTTGAGTGGAACTTCATGCCTGAAGAATTTGTTAAATTTCTTTGATGATGTGACCAGGAAGGTTGACTAGGGCGGGCCAGTAGACGTCCAAATGTGTGGTGCTGGACAAGAACAGCAGGTCAGGCAGCATTGGAGGGGAAGGAAAATCGACGTTTTCGGCATATGTCTATCATCAGGAATGTCTAAGGTTTCGATACTCCTGCTTCTTGAATGCTGCCTGACCAGCTAGGTATTTCCAGTGCCACACTTTGCAACTCTGATCTCCAGCATCTGCAGTGTTCACTTTCTCCAAGGGTGGTAGATCTGGACTATATGGATTTCAGTTACACCAGAACAGGATGAGGCATTTCAGCCCCTGGAGTATGATATACAGCTACAGGAGGAGGCCAATCAGCCCTCAAGGCAACAGAACTAGACCCATTCTAGATCATGCAGCAACATGATCAGGCTATTCAGCTACTTGAAGTCAATAACACAGGAAATGGAAGAGGCAACAAAATGACTGGCCTATGTGGTACACTGGAATAACACCAGACTATATAGCCTGTAAAGCCTGCCCTTCCCTTCAATAAGGTCAGGGCTGATCGCTTCCGGCATTAATTTCTCTTCTCTGCCCAATTCTTTGTCGCCCTCAACTCCCTGATGTGTCAAGATCCATTAACACCATTCTGCTCCCCCAAACAGTTCAGAGATGTAGCTGTCTGGGATAGAGAGGCCAGAATAGTCACTATCCTCTGAGAGAAGGAAACAGTCCCCACGGATTTACCTTGACCTTTGACATGAACAAAATATATGAGCACAGTATCAGAGTGACTGGCCCTGACATCACTGCAGGGCGTGACTGAGGAATGTGTCAAGGAAACTGAATAACATTGAACCTAATGGGAATCAGTTGTAAACTCCCAAGTGGTTGGGCCATTCAGGACACCATGTGGCTGGTGCAGATCAGTCCTCTCAGTCCCTAGATATCTATGTTGGCGATCTTTAGGGTAGCTTCCTCGGCACAAACATCTTCAGCGGGTTCATTAACGTCTTACCCTCCGTCATTAGATCAGAAAGAGGAAAGAGAAAATATCGCATAAAGCATCAAAACCTGGTCAACATTCAAGCTCATGCTGTTAATATCTAGGTAACATTCATGTAACAGTACTACTAGACCCTGAACATTTCCAAAGAACTAAAAAAGAGTAGCTCATTCTGTATCCCAAGCTGGTGTCACAGAAATGTGAGAACGCCATTCAGCCCATTGAAGCTATTGGATAAGAAGAGGCACAGCCCATTACAAATGTTGGAATGCAGGAGACTGGAAGAACACAACAGGCCAGGCAGCATCAGGAGAAGAAGTCCACTCCTTAGGCATAAGCTTTCTTCATTACTGGGGGTGGGGTAACGGTGTGTACAGATAAAGAGTCGAGGTGCACGAGTCGGAGGAGGCAGTGTGGTGAGGTGGGGAACACAGGTAGAGGGTACCACTGGGTTGGTCAATGGGAGGAATGAATCCAGTTGACAGCTGGAAGATGGGTTGATCAGAGGAAAGGAAGGAGGAGAGGCTGGGAAGGGAGTCGGGGTATTGGAAGGGAGGTTACTAGAACTTGGAAAACTCAATGTTGAGTCTCCCGGGCTTTAGGCTGCACCGGTGGAATATTCAATGTTCCTCCAGATGTGCTTTGGTTCGTTGTGGCAATGGAGGAGGTCAAGGATGACCATGTCGGAAATGGAGTGGGACGGGGAATTGAAATCGGAGGTGATTGTGAGGTCAAATCAGCCTTTCAGGCCCAGCTGAGATGCTCAGCAAAGCATTCCATTTAGTTTATATTTGGTCTCCCTGACATAGAGAAGACCACATCAGTACCACCAGATACAGTTAACTAGGTTGGATCCCATCACCTGACACATCTTCCACAAGGACCAATCTCTTCGCCAATTTTGGTTCGTGCCACACTCCCCACCAAACCCGCCACGCCCCACTGGCAACTGACCCTGCAGATGAAAATAATGCATCACCTGCTGGCACACCACCTCCCTCATCTCATCCAAGGCCCCAAACAGTCCTTCCATGTTAATCATAGGTCACATGCCTCTCCTTCAACCTAGATTACTGCATCAGGTGCACCTGGTGTGGTCTTCTCCACATCGGGGAGAGCAACGTAAACTAAGGGCTCATTTCGCCGAGCATCACGACAGGGCCCACAGCGGCCGACCTGAACTCCCAGGCACCACCCATTTCAATTCCCCTTCCCAATTCCTTTCCAACGTGACCTCCTTGGCCTCCTCTGTTGCCACAGTGAGTCAGACCGCAAATTGGACGAACAACATCTTACCTTCTGCCTGGTTAGCCTACAACCTGAAGGACTCAACATTGGGTTCTCCAATTTGGAATAAACTTCCCAGCCATGGCCCTACTCCCTTTCCAGCCCCGCCTTCTCCCTTCCATTACACCAAATGACCCACCTTCTAGCTCCCAACCGGATTCATCCCTCCCATCGACCAACCAGGTTGCACCCACCACTTGTGTCCACCTATCTGCTACCTCACCATCCTGCTGCTCTTCCCACCCCAACAACTCCCTTCCCACTTTATCTGCAGTTCCCCCTACCCCCACCCGCAGTCCTGAAGAACGGGTATACTTGAAGTGTTGACTTCTCCACCTCCTGATGCTGCCTAACTTGCTGTTTCTTCCAGCCTCCTGTTTGTCTAATGTTACACAGGGAGATAAGGAATCTAGTCAGCACAACACGCAGGTAAGCAGCTACCACGGGTCACCCAATAATGAACCTCTTCCCTGGAACGAGGCAGAGGACATTCAGCCACCTGAGACATTGACAAATGAACAGAAGAGGCCATTCAGCCCGTCCAAACAGTTACACTGAAATTGGAGGATGTAATTGATGCTGCAACACTACAAACTAATGAAGCAGAGGCTGCATAAACAGATTGCTCCATGTTGTGCCTCCTGGCTCCTTTGCTAATGTTTCACACGTGTTACATTAACATGGTTTGCTGATGGTAAGGAGGCACACCGGATGGTATGTGGCACATCTCAAGGAGGCATCTTCCATCTCCGAGAAGACAGGGCTAGTCTTCTGTATGGATGTCAGAAGCCTTTGAGAATGACCAACCCTGTCAGAATGTGGCTGCTGACAAGTTTGTGAACAACATGATGCTCAGTGCAGGGTCTCACTCCAACTGTGCGTTGAGACGGAGAGAGTTTGGTCAGAGCCTGGAGCTGTCTCTCAACCAACATGTCGGCTCCACACGGACATGTAAACTATCACAGAGTCATAGAGTTCAACAGGCCCTTTAGCCCAAACTGGTCAATTCAGACTAAAATGTCCATCCATGCTAACTCCATTTTCCTGTACTTGGCCCATGTCCTTCTTAACATTCCCTATCATATATTTGTCCAAATGAGAAAACATAAATTGCGGGAAACACGGAATATTTAACGGTATCAATGCTTAGTTTTGAAAATAATGAATACTGGTCCATAACGCTCAAGTTTTATTGCAATCACTTTTTATTCTTTTTACGCATTACAGATTAATCACTCATTTCCTTCACACTCTCCTTGTGGTACCTTCAACGCAGGGATTACTCTGGCGCATTGCCTGTATTCTGTCTCATTGTGGCAAGGAGATCATTCCTCATAAAGGAGAGAAAATCTGTTCACAGCGTCCCAAGTACTGTTTCAATAACACTTTACCAATTCAGTAAGGTGTCTTCATACTTATACTTCCATCATTTTACAATGAAGGACACTGTACATTACTGTGCTGATTACCTACTGCTCCGTATGAATTCTATCAGTGGCTCATGACCAAGGACACCCACCTCCTTTTCACCAAGAACACTTTCCATCATCTCACCTTCGCATAAATACAAACTGGGAAGGATGGTATGTTTTGCCAAATCATTTTGTTGCCTTGAAAAACGCTATGCTTTAAGCACAGCCACGCCAACAACAACACCACTATTGCCATTGGAGATGGTTGGAGATGGTTGCAGATGCTGCAGAGGTGATGGCCTAGCTGTATTTTCTCTGGAATAATAACCCAGAGACTCAGGTGATAACCGAGACCCCGGTTTCGAATCCCACCACGGCGAATGTTGGAAATTGTATTCAATAAAATATCAGGAATTGAGAATCTAATGAAACCATTGTGTTTGTCCTACCTGGAATACTAATGCACTTCAGAGAAGGAAATCTACTGTCTTCACCTGGTCGGATTTACCTGTGACTCCAGACCACAGCACTGTGGTTAACATACAGTTGTAGTTTGAAATGGCCAAGCCAGCCGCTCCGTTATATCACTCACTAAAATTTTCAAATAAATGAAACCGGGCGGACCACAACACTGACTACTTACAGCCCACAGGCTGCAGTGGGTCAGGGAGGTGGCTCACCAACACCTTCTCAAGGACAATCAGGAAAGGAATTAATTACTGGCCCAACATCCCATTACTGAATAAAAGAAGATGATGACACTCAAGTAAGAGAGACAAAGGGACATAGTGACTTCAAACTGGGACATGGAGGTACACCTCACATGGGCATACATTTCAGTAATATGGGAACAGGAGAAAAATAAATAAGATTAGTCTGGACTATTATTTCCATTCCAGCTAATCATCAACATTCCCTCTGTTTGTCTCTTTCTCTCTACCTCTCTCTTTCTCTATCTATTCAACTCACTGCTTCTCCCTTTCACAACAGCCATCCCTGTCATCAACAACAAACACACTATATACCAACTGCATTCAGTTCTGATGTATGGTCATTGGACGCGAAATGTCACTTCTATTATTCTCTCGACCTGAGGCTACCATATCTGTTCAGTTTCTCTGGCAATTACTCGCTCCTTTTGTTTCTAATCTCTAGCAACATTCTTTTTTTTTGCCTCTACCTTTCATGGGATGTCTGCATCACTGACAGGGCAGCATTTGTGGACCTCACTAAATGCCTTTTACTGTGAGGCCATACCTTAAGGTATTGGGTCTGACGTCAGTTTTAATTCAGACCAGACAATAATGTGAGATTTCTTCACCAAAGGGCAACAGTGAAATAGATAAACTTATTGACAAAGTGCTGGTGGGATTATACTAGTAAAATTCACTTTTATTTCCAGTTCCTGTCATTTGAATTTAAGTTCTGTCATCATCTGTGATAGGATTTGAAACAGTGTCCATGGTGTAGTTACCTGGGCCACTGAATTACGTGGCCATCGACATTACTACTCTGACACAGTGTCCCTGTCATGAATTTAATTTACAGACAAGAACAAGATTTTGATGGAAACATTTGTAACGGAAAGACTGATTAGAAGAGAACAGGAACCATAAAGTCTGACTTTTACAAAGGTATAGATAATGGGTTATTTAGCACTCGCACTGACGTCAAGACGGCGTCTGGCGATACCATGGAGCTGGGAGTGGGTAGCTTTGGTGATGGAAAGAATACCAAGACATAAATCAATTCGGGGAAAATAGGTACTTTGTGATTGTGAACAGTCTTGTTTTCAGATGTTTATGTGTGCGGGGGTGTGGGCGGTTCTGAATTTGTGGGTAATGAATGCATTTGCATTTAAAACTGAAGATGACAATTTCAGCATTTACTAAATATAGATAACAGAAATAGCACTGAAGTTCACCATGGGATTAATAAATCGATAGTGATGGGAAGACTTACCAGGAACACCAACAATAGCGAGCATTGGATAGTAACCAGCCTGAATAATCAGCAGTACACCGTATATCCTCTCTGGTAATATGTGCCCATACCAGGAAAGATACAAAAGACCCCAAGATAAACTGCTGTCCATTGTTGCAGCATTCCAGTCTATTTTTCTTAGATTCTGAACCATTGATGCGTCATTCCTGTCGACTGTTCTCAGATTCTGATCCATTGTTGGCATATTCCAGTCTAATGCTGTCAGATTCTGATCCACTGTTGAAACATTCCAGTCTATGGTTCTCAGATTCTGATGTTCGCTGCAACTGCTGATCCTTGTCAGTGTTGCTGCTGATACATCTGCAGCAACAATGGGGTAAAGCATTGGAAGAAGCCCCGTACAAAGAGAAGAAGAAAACCATCCAGTGACATAATTAGGATCCATGGAGACTGATATCAATCACAGTCACTGAACAAACAGATCCAGATAACTCCTTTTGGAATGCGACCTTCAGTTCAAAATAACAACTGGATTGAACTGAATGTTGACATTGCTGGCTAATGGTCACATCTCCCATTTCCAGTTGCTCTCGTGAAGTTAATTGTGAGGGAGAATTATTGACGTTTTCTTATCGCGGGTTAGATGATTCTGCTGTGTTATTCATTTGCAATGCTGTAACTACCTGAACGCTCCACCATGACCATCCACAAAAGAAAAATCACAATCAAGATGTGGTTTCCATGCTGGTCTCTTCTCGACTAGAACAGGCGCTAAGCAACAGATTCTCAGTGGATATATTTGCCCTGACCATACACAGGAAGTGTGGATATTTCTGGACATTCCACTCGTGACAATGCTGAATCTTCAACACACAATATGATTGAGCACTGTTTTATGTAAACTAACAAACACCTTAATACATTATATTGGCTTCAAAGCTGTAAGACTTACATTTTTGGAATTCAGTCCAACGCCAAATGTGCATGTTCTCACAAAGCCAGTCCTTTTACAGGGTTATGTTGTCCTTGGTTTCTTTGAAAGAAGGTCTAAAGGACCCAAGATTCCAAGATGTCAGAATTTTGAAAGGTTCTTTGTGGTCCATTTGTTTATACCTAACAGATAATGCCTCATCCAGAAGCCTTTCAAATCTTTAGAAAGTACACTGTATAATCAGGAGGACCTGTCCTGCTCCCGAGCTGGACAGGTTGGATCAGTTCGGGGTTAGTTGAGTCAGAGTCACTGGACGCTCTCTGCCTCCTTCTGCACTTCCGACATTTTAACCTGTAAGCATTTGTGTCAGTTTTATTCTTGGTGCGAAGGCGTTTTGTTTATTGGAATTGTTGCAAGTATATTGGAACAGCATCCTTAAATCGGGATAGACTGTCAGGTTCGGATACGATACGTTATTCAGGTATTCTGTTTTTGGTTCCTTATGTTTAATGGGCGGCACGGTGGCACAGTGGTTAGCACTGCTGCCTCACAGCGCCGGAGACCCGGGTTCAATTCCCGCCTCAGGCGACTGACTGTGTGGAGTTTGCACGTTCTCCCTGTGTCTGCGTGGGTTTTCTCCGGGTGCTCCGGTTTCCTCCCACAGTCCAAAGATGTGCAGGTCAGGTGAATTGGCCATGCTAAATTGCCCGTAGTGTTCGGTAAGGGGTAGATGTAGATGTAGATGTAGGGGTATGGGTGGGTACGCTTCGGCGGGGCGGTGTGGACTTGTTGGGCCAAAGGGCCTGTTTCCACACTGTAAGTAATCTAATCTAATTTGGCAAATAAATGTCATTTGTTTAAAACTCGGCAGTCTGACCAGCTAATTCACTCTGGGAATATCAGCTATACACTAACCTTCAACAAGTAGCAAATTTACCGTCCGGCTACCTGCTTAAAATGTTTTGAGGGTTCGGGTTTGGTCCATAACAGATTAGGGGCCTTCGCGGGATTTAGACAGCGAGTGGCGGGTATTATGTCTCTTATTTCGTGTGTTGATTTGGTGAGTAAACAGACCTTCAGACAGCAATGGTTCTTGCTGGAAACAAGCTTGTTTTGGAGGTGGAGAAAGTGACCTTGGGGGTCTTACAAAATGCACATAAGTCCAAGCCGTGGGAATTAGAAGACAAAGGGAGTTAAAGCTACCGTCTGATGTGAGGAAAGATGAGATGATTGCAGCAGTAGCTCGGCATTCCAATTTGCTGCAAACTCCATCAGGATCTGTGGAGATGACTAAACTTCAATCGCAAAAGAGGCAGCTTGAGTTGGAAGCAGAGGTGAAGCAGTTTGAGCTACGACTAAAATCAGAAGAGGAAGAAAGATAACGAATAGGTTTAACAGAGGAAAGAGAAAAAAATAAATAGCTTCAGCAGGAGAGAAAGAAAAAGAGGGAGCATTTGAGCTTCCGAGGTGGACACTTAGAATGGAAAGTCAGCTGAAAAGGATAAGGATGAAGGTTGAAGGTAAGCTTCATAGAACATAGATAGAACATAGAACAATACAGCACAGAACAGGCCCTTCGGCCCACGATGTTGTGCCGAACTTCTATCCTAGATTAAGCACCCATCCATGTACCTATCCAAATGCCGCTTAAAGGTCGCCAATGAATCTGACTCTACCACTCCCACGGGCAGCGCATTCCATGCCCCCACCACTCTCTGGGTGAAGAACCCACCCCTGACATCTCCCCTATACCTTCCACCCTTCACCTTAAATTTATGTCCCCTTGTAACACTCTGTTGTACCCGGGGAAAAAGTTTCTGACTGTCTACTCTATCTATTCCTCTGATCATCTTATAAACCTCTATCAAGTCACCCCTCATCCTTCGCCGTTCCAACGAGAAAAGGCCGAGAACTCTCAACCTATCCTCGTATGACCTACTCTCCATTCCAGGCAACATCCTGGTAAATCTTCTCTGCACCCTCTCCAAAGCTTCCACATCTTTCCTAAAGTGAGGCGACCAGAACTGCACACAGTACTCCAAATGTGGCCTAACCAAAGTCCTGTACAGCTGCAACATCACCTCACGACTCTTGAATTCAATCCCTCTGCTAATGAACGATATTACTCCATAGGCCTTCTTACAAAATCTATCCACCTGAGTGGCAACCTTCAAAGATCTATGTACATAGACCCCAAGATCCCTCTGTTCCTCCACCTGACCAAGAACCCTACCATTAACCCTGTATTCCGCATTCTTATTTGTTCTTCCAAAATGAGGAACAGACTGAAGATGGGTAAACCCATGGTCGTCCAAAGCCTGGTGAGAAATGTGTTTCAGTATATTCACACCTTGCCTAGATTAATGAGGAGGAAATGGCTAAAGAATTTCAGTGGGCAGTGACCATGTAGGTTTTGTTGACCCAAACAGAACTTGTAGGTAGAGCTAGTGAGGTATGCGCAACACTATCAGAGGAGGGATCTGGGGAGTATGAGGAGAGGAAAATATACGTATGAGCACGTGCCAAAAGCCTACAGACAACGTGAGGAATTTAAGGAAGGATCCTGGTCGAACCCATATTGAGTTGGAAAGAATCAAACAAAGTAATTTTGATGGATGGATAAGAGCTTTAAAAAGAGAGCAAACCTACAATGCTCTGAGAGAGACAATTACTTTGGAGGAGTTTAAGCATTCACATAGTGCAAACTCATTTGGAAGATACTAGAGTAATAAAGGCAAGACTGGTAGCTGAAGTGGCTGATGATTATGACTAGTGATTATTGTTATAAAACTTGTTTTGGCTTCCAGAGTCAATTTCAGTCCATGATGGATAAAAATTGGGGCAAAGAGAAATCCCCACGTAGAAAGGGAGACGTAGATCTCGGTGAAGGCAATACTTGAAGGAGGCAGAGAAGATTTTTTAAAAAACTCCGGTGTTTTCATTGCAACAAATTAGGGCACATGAAATCACTGTTTTGGTGGATTCAGAAAAAAAACACAGACGTAGGAAAAAGGAATAAATCTGGGAGTTTTTATGGAGCGGTAACAGAATGCACAGTGGAAACTAGAAAGCTGCATCAGAGTGTATAATCTGATTGGAGGTTTGTTACGGAGGGAGTACCAGATCTGCTTATAAAATATACCTGCAAAGGGAAAGTTTATTCACATAGGGCAGTTAAAGAGGATGCAATATTAAGAGACACAGGATCCTCTGTGAATAGAAAAGGAGATATGTACTCCTGAAGGAATATTTCCAGACAAGGTACAGCGAAAGGCAATTCACCATGAGTTAAAAGGTGCAAAATCATGTAAAGTGAGCATAGCGTGTCCAGAAAACTGTGGGGAAATTGCGATAGAGGTATTGGACAAACTCTCAGCTCCAGGAATACAACTTGTCCTTGCGGAAAATATAGCTGATTCATTGGTAGGATTACTGCTACTCTCGTTGGAAAGCCAGTGGATATGCAGGCAACTGAATCAATGTAGGAGTCTTATCCTTGAAATTTTCCTGATTGTGGGTAACAAAGTCCCAATGTCACGAGTCGAAACAGAAAATACCAAAAATGTAAAGATAAGGAAGCTGAAGTGGCATGAACAGATACTTTGTTCCATCAGAAAGTTGAGACAAAACAGGAGCAAATAGGTGATCATGTAAATATTTTTTGCTCAGCGAAACTAACTGAGTCACAGCAGAAAGATAAAAGTTTAAAGCAGTTGTATCAAAAAGCACATATGTTAGGAATTTTGAATGTATCCCTGAGCTTTATTACCTTAAAAATGATGTCCAAATGAGGAAATGGAGACTATCATATATTCAAGGAGATGAGAAATGGGAAGAGATTCATCAAATCATATTGCCACTAGGTTACAGAAAGGAGGTGGTGCGAATGGTGCATCAGTTCGGAGTGATGAAAAAACAGACTGAATACAGAGACATTTTACTGGCCTGGACTGCAACAGGATGTAGTTGAATTTTTCCAGATGCATCATACATGTCAGGTAATTGGAAAAACACAAGCGATAATAAAACCTACACCTTTCTTAACTATTCCGGCATTTGAGGAACCTTTTACAAGAGTCTTAAATGATTGGCTAGGTCCCAGACCACAATCAAAAGATTGGGCATCAGTATTTTTTTAACAATAATGGATGCATCGACTAGATTTCCAGAGGCCATCCCAAGGTGCAGTATCACAGCTAAAAGAATTGTAAAGGAATTAGTCTTTTTTTAAAAATAGATACGGACTACCAATGAAGATACAGTGAGATCAAGTTTCAAACTTCACATCTAATTAATCACGATAATGTCTTAGGAATGAAGCAATTCAAATCTACTTCAAACCATCCACAATTGCAGGGAGCACTAAAAAGGTGACATTAAACATTAAATACCATGTTGAGGGCTTATAATCAGGATTATCCAGATGATTAGGGTGAGGGAATTCCATTTCCACTTTTTGTGATCAGGGATACCCCAAATTAACAGAGCAAATTCGTTCCATTGGAATTATTTTTGGGGCATTAAGTGAGGGGACCATTAAAATTGATTAAGGAGAAAATAGTAAATTAGAGTTCAAAGGCCACACATTTGGACTAGGTCTCAAAATTTAAGGAACGATTAATAGCGCTGGGGAGTTGGTTCGACAGCATTTAAAAGAAATGCAACATACAATAAAACAGGAAGTGGACAGGGAATAAAAAAATGCAATTTTACGATCGGGGATAAGATATTACTGTTACTTCCAGTTGTAGGTGAACCTTGAAAAGCAAGGTTTAGTAGACCTTATCAAACACAACGGATATTGAGTGAGAGTAACTACATGATAGGGACTCCAGAAAGAAAGAAATCTCACAGCGTATGTCATGTGAATATGCTCAAAATGTACTTTGACAGGTAAGGACAGCCAGAGAACAAGGTGTTAATGATTACAGCACAGAAGGAAAAAACAACTTCAGAGGATTCTGATACGGACATTCCTCAAATTAAAGTGGACAATGAGGTAGTTGTTTAAAAATATGTTGCTGGAAAAGCGCAGCAGGTCAGGCAGCATCAAAGGAGAAGAAGAATCAACGTTCCGGGCATAATCCCTTCTTCAGGAATGAGGAGGGTGTGCCAAGCAGGCTAAGATAAAAGGTAGGGAGGAGGGACTTGGGAGAGGGGCATTGGGAATGCGATAGGTGGAAGGAGGTTCAGGTGAGGGTGATAGGCCGGAGAGGGGGTGGGGGCGGAGAGGTCGAGAAGAAGATTGCAAGTCAAGAAAGCGGTGCTGAGTCTGAGGGTTTGGACTGAGAAAAGGTTGGTGGAGGGGAAATGAGGAAGCTGGAGAAATCTGCATTCATCCCTTGTGGTTGGAGGGTTCCTAGGCAGAAGGTGAGTCGCTCTTCCTCCAGGCGTGGTGTCGCTATGGTCTGGCAATGGAGGAAGCCAAGGACCTGCATGTCCTTGGCGGAGTGGGAGGGGGAGTTAAAGTGTTCAGCCACGGGCCAGTTCGGTTGGTTGGTGCTGGTGTCCCAGAGGTGTTGTCTGAAACGTTCTGCAAGTAGGCGGCCTGTCTCCCCAATGTATAGGAGGCCACATCGGGTGCAGTGGATGCACTAAATGATGTGTGTGGAGGTGCAGGTGAATTTCTGATGGATATTGAAGGATCCTTTGGGGCCTTGGAGGGAAGTGAGGGGGGAGGTGTGGGCGCAAGTTTTTCATTTTTTGCAGTTGCAGGGGAAGGTGCCGGGAGCGGACGTTGCGTAGGTGGAGTGTGTGGATCTGACAAGGGAGTCACGGAAGGAGTGGTCTTTCCGAAACGCTGATAGGGGTGGGGAGGCAAATACATCCTTGGTGGTTGGGTCCGTTTGGAGGTGGCAGAAATGACGAAGGATGATCCGATGTTACTGGAGGTTGGTGGGGTGGCAGGTGAGGACTAGTGGGGTTCTGTCCTGGTGGCGATTGGAGGGGCGGGGTTCAAGGGCGGAGGAGCGGGAAGTGGAGGAGATGCGGTGCAGAGCATCGTCAATCACGTCTGAGGGGAAATTGCGGTGTTTGAAGAAGGAGGCCAGTGGATTGTTCGGTATTCGAATTGGTCCTCCTGGGAGTAGATGCGGTGAAGGCGAAGGAATTGGGAATATAATCCCACCTTTTCCTCCACTACATTGATGACTGTATCGGCGCTACCTCGTGCTCCCACGAGGAGATTGAACAGTTCATCCACTTTACGAACACCTTCCACCCAGACCTCAAATTTACCTGGACAGTCTCAGACTCCTCCCTCCCCTTCCGAGACCTCTCCATCTCTATCTCGGACGACCGACTCAACACGGACGTATACACTAAACCGACTGACTCCCACAGCGACCTAGATTACACCTCTTCCCACCCTGCCCCCTGTATATACGCCATCCTACGTTTCATTCCAGCTCCAACTCTGACATGTCCCTGGCGATGAGGAAAATTACTCAACTATATCCAGTCCCTGCATAGGAGAATAATTACAATCTGACCAATTACCACACTCTCAGTCCCATCTCGACACACAAATTGGTGGGAATACTTTTCGATAAAGCTGTCAAGTAGCACCGAAATAATCAGGTCAGTGTGGTTTCTGATAGGTCCCCATGTGGGGATGGTGCTGCAGTGGACATATCATTGGTTTACGAATCCAGTCCAGGCCAATGATCTGGCAGCTGTTGGAAGTTAAAAATAATTAATAAAATCTCGATACCTAAAATCTGGTGTCAGTAATAGTGTCCAATGTTGATTGTAAACATCGGTCTCCTTCCCCAAGTGATCTCCCGTGCTTTCTTGGCCTAAAAGTGACTCCAGACACACAAACATGGTCTCTGAATCGGCCAAGTGAGACACTCAATAGTATCAAACTACTCTGAGGTCTTAAAGGATAAAACCTGACAGATCATCTAGCATCAGCCTCGTTATCAGAAAAGGGAGTGAGAAACACAGTTCTGTCGATCCTGCATAGACATCCTTCCTAACATCTGAGAGCTTATGACAACCTTTACAGAGCTTTCCAACAGACTGAACAGAAACATCGGGAGAGTAGGAGGTCATTCAGCACATTGAGCTTTCCGCATACTATTTCATGGCCGAACATCTCCTCAAAGCAGTTTTCCCCACACAATGTTCATATCCCAAAATATGTTTAAACATTATGAAATATAGTGCCTTTGGCCCATCAATATTTTGGGAGTTCTCTGATAACACGTGTTTATTAAGTATGATTTGACTGCAATGTGATTCACGAACCATTTTCTATAAAGTGAACTAACATCCCTGCTTCCAATCTGTCACATCCTGTCAGAGTTTATATATCTCACTGATATCTCCACTCATTTTCCTAAAGCCCATGGAATATAGGCCCAGTCACCCCAAACTCTGCTCCCACAACTAACTGTCATCCCAGAGATCAGTCTGTCATCCTTCACTGCACTCCATCAATGTCAGATTTGCCCTTTATTAGCTAAGGACACCAAAACTGCACACAATACTCCACAATGTTCGAGATGGGGTCCCAACAAGGCCCTGTATAGTTGCAGTAAATGACCCTTACTCCTGTATTCTAAATCACCCTGAAATGAAGGTGAATAAACCATTTATCTTCCTACCTGCTTTCTGCTCCTGCAATATTGCTTTCAGTGACTAGTGTACAGGGAGATCCAGATTCTTTTCAATGTTACAGCTCCCTACTTGCTGGGTCTACGTACACTGAAAAACAGCGCGCCAATGCCATTCCCAGTATTGACTTCCGTGTTCAGAACTCACTGCCCTACATGGACTCGGAATGCTGCGCAGAAATAAACAAAAATGCAGCTTAAGTTCACTTATATATCAACAAATTTCAACCAATCCCTTTTCAAATGATAGGCTGCCATTCAATTGATCCCATCAATGTACACAACCTCTCATCTCTGCCATTGCTCTCCATCTGCCAGGTATTTGCCCAGTCACTCCACTTGTCTCAATCAATCTGGAGCCTTTTTGTCATCCTCCTCATCCACTCACAAGCTGACATCGTTTAGAGCTGTCAGCAGTCTTGGAAATATTGCAATTGAGCCCCTCAACCAAAGATATGATGTGTATTTGGAATAGTTGGATGCCAAATCTCGATCCTTGTTATATCCTCCAAGCCTTCCATTCAAAAAACATGGTTTTATTCCTACTCACTGTTTCCTGCCAACTCTCCCATTCTAAAACCATGACCATATATTAGCCCCAGTCCCATAGGATTCGAATTTGCACAATAGGCTTGGGGCTTTATCGAAAGTCTTTCTGAAAATCCAATCGTATTGCGTTGATACTTTCTCCATAATTTTGCTAAAAGCCATTTTCCCAAACATGATTCCTATTTCATAAACCTCTGTTGACTTTGCCTATGCCCATTAATTTCAGTCCAATATTTTCTCTGAAATGTTTTAGTTACTAATTTCATTCTAATCCCTTTTTCTCTCCAGACTAAAGTTCCCGAGTATTGCGAGGAAATGTTATTTTTGTTTTTTCTTCTTCTGTGAAGGCATAACCGAAGTATTTGCTCCATTGATCTGCTATTTACCTGTCCTCAATTATCTGGTATCAGACTGTAAGGAAGCTGCACCTTTTTCTCTTCATTTTGCCATTGGCGTATTTTCAGAAGATATTACAAGTTCACTCATATACACTGTGATAAGATATTCTTCAGAAAACCCTCAATTCCTATCTTAAGCTGCTGAATGATTGACCTTCCACAGCCATATAATCACAGAAGCACAGACTCTGTACTATCAGAAATACAGCACGGTCGACATTAGCTCCACTTTCCAACACAAAACCTGTCGCCGTGAATCTTATGGCATTTCAAGTGCACAACCATGTATTTTCTAATGGTTTTGAGGTTACCATGACAATTCCCTCTCACGAAGTGCATCCCAGACCCAAACACACTTTGCTTCAAAAACAGTCCTCAAATCCTCACTCAGCCTCAAACCCTTCACTTCAAAAGTGTGTCCCTTTGATTAAAAGGACCAGCTGCTGTCTATCCACCCCATCCATATCCCTCGTAATCTTATCCTCCTGATTCAGGTCCCCCTTAGCTTTCTCTGCACCAAAGTAAACAATTCGAGCTTATCCAGGCTCTATCCATAGCTGATACGCTCCATCCCAGGGAACATCCTGTTGAATCTCCTCTGCACCCCCTCCAGTACAATCACATCCTTCCTGTAATGTAGCTCCCAGAATTGCACACAATATTCCATCTTAGCTAATGAAAGTTCCACATAGCTCTTATAATCAATGCTTCGATATGTGAAGGCGATGTTTACGCTCCCATACGCTTTATCAAATTGTGTGTTACCCTGTCCAGCCACATTCAGAGATGTGTGGAGAAGCACCCTCTCAGCTTCCTAGTGTGTTGCCATTCATTGAGTCCTTGCCTGTCGGGTTCCTTCTTCCAAAGTGCATCACCTCATAGTTATCAGGGTTACATTCCATCTGCCATTGATCCACCCATCTGACCATTCCAACTGTATCTTCCTGCAACGTAAGGCCTTCCTCTTCACTGCCAACTACCCGGCTAATCTTTGTATCAAACACAAACTTACGTAAGACACTCCCCACCCCTCGTCCATATTCACAGCTGCATTCTTTATGATAAGGTTTAAAATCAGAAAACATCAGCTTGTAGTCCAACAGGTTTATTTGGAGACACGAGCTTTCAAAACGCTGCTTCTTCATCAGGTGGTTGCACGCTTTGATGAAGCACTTCAAAAGCTAGTCCCACCGAATATACCTTTTGGAGTATAAACTGGTGTTATGCAATTTTTAGCTTTTTCCACCCCAATCCAACACCAACACGTCCGAATCACAAATATTAAGAGACACAGCACTTATCCCCGTGGTGCACCATTGGACACTAGCCTCCAATCACACAAACAGCCCTCTACCACCACCCTCTGTCTCCTAACACTTAGTTTAATTTGGTTGCAACTTGGCAAGTCACTAATAAGTCCTACCTGTTCCCTAGTTATTCTGTTCTGCTGGAGACACTTGTAGAATATCTGGTGATTCTCCCGAATCTTTCCTACCAGTAGGTTTCCATGCCCCTCCCATCCAAATGATGAATTTCCTCCTTATTGCAGTCTTAACTGGCCTGTCCCAGATCCTGCCATTATTTGCCTTGAATGTGGAATAGACAGCGAGGGAAACGTTCTGTTAATTTCAAACTTGTCAAATGTTTTGTGAATTATCTAAATTTCACTGTGACCCACCTCTCATTCTTTGAAACTCTAGAGAACACAGGCCGAGATTCCTCATCAGACAATCTCACCATCTGAGGGATTAATCTGGAGAATGCCCACTGCACTTCCTCTCAGGTCAGTATATTCTTTCTGTGATTCGGTCACCAAAACTGTGCACAATACTCCAGCTACAGTCCCACCAACATGCTGTGAAACTGTTTCAACATGTCTTTACATCAATGTTCTGGCTCCCTTAAAGGAAAGCGAACCAAACTTTAACTTTCCACTTACATATATTCCTCCAAACACCCTTCACATTCATTACATTTACGAACTCACTGAGATCTTATAGAAACCCTTCCGAAAATCCAGTATATGCCAATTCTACACTTTCCCCATTATCTATGCTATAAGAAACAACTTCAAGCAATTCCGAAGTTTACCAAGTATGATTTCTCTATCAGAAATACATGCTGATTCTCTCCATTGTTGCTGCTAATTTCTAAATAGGAAAAATGTCATCCTGTGTGATAGATTCCAACAGTTTCCCGACAAATGTCAAGTCACCTGGTCTACAGTTCTCCACACTATGTCTTTTTCCCTTTGTAGCTGTTTGGATCCCTTCCATTCATCTATATTTATCCACAATAGTTTCCGGTGACTGCAGAATGTATAGGAAAATAAAACACAGTCATCGACAGTGCAATTAATACTACTATTGGTATTTATTTCTGGCATTTTCATATGAAGTACATCTGTTTCAGCAGACTTAGCAATGCTCAATCCAGCTACATGTTCAAGTACTACCTTGTTACTGATATGAATTGAGTTTGTCTTTAGCTCCAGGAGTCCGATACGATAACTTGGCATTACTGGGTGATTTTCTGAATCTTTCTCCATGAAGACTGATGCAATGTAACTGGTTATTTTGTTGGCCATTTCCCTGTTCTGCACAAGGACCTCTCCTCTCCCGATTACAAATTTCCATATTTGACTTTGCTTTTATTTTGTTTCTTTTGAAATGTAGATCGCAGATTGATGTAGTCTTTGTGGTCCAGTTTGTTAGCAGGTATGTTCTCTTTTTGATTTCCTTTTCAGTTTCATGGACTTCCATTTTTGTATCGTTAATTTCTGAGAATTCTCAGGTTTTCACAATAGCTGGAATTCTTCTGAAGTCACTTCCTACGATTAATATATTTTCTAATTTGTTATGTTAACCATCACTGAATCACTTTCTCACTCTTTGGTGTTTGCACCTGAAATAAATAGATGTATGTTTCAGACTTTGCAGTATTTCTAAAAACACCTGGTCCTGACCAGTTATATTCAGGAACACAGCAGGAGGATAGGGGAATAGAGAAAATATTGCGGGAGCACTGTTTGACTCTTTTCTATCATCACTGGCCAACGAGTGCCGTCCTGGACGACTGGAGTAGAGCGAATACTGAGCCCGTATTCAAGAAATGCTACAAAGATAAACTTGGGAACTAAAGACCAGTAATCCTAAAATCTAGTGGGTAGGTTACTTTAGAAGATTTAGAGAGACTGGATATACATTCATTTGAAAGGCAGGGTATGGTTCGGAGTAAGACTAAAATGGTGCTGGAAAAGCAGAGCATGTCAGGCAACATCCGAGGAGCAAAAAAATCGATGTTTCTGGCAAAAGCCCTTCATCAAATTCAGCACAGGAGTTTGTGCAAGAGAGATCGTGACTCACAATTTTGTTGGAGTTCTTTGATAAAGTGACCAGCAACGTTGAGGAGGTCTGGGTGGTATACGTAGTATAGGTTGATTCCAGTAAGGCCTTCTGTAAGTTTCCACATGGTACTCTGGAACCTCTGGAAGGTTAGATCGCATGGAATTGAGGGGGAGCTGGCAAATTAGGTACAAAATTGCCTTGATGGTAGGAAGGAGAGATTAATACTGGAAACATGCTGATCAGACTGGAGGCCTGTGAATAGTGGAATGCCTCAGGGGTTGATTCTGACACCACTACATATTCCATATATTACATGAGAATGTACAGGCATGATTTGTAAGTTTGAAGACGGCACTAAAACAAGCAGCATCACGGAGAGTGAAGAAGGTTATCAGAATTTTCAGAAATTTCAATAGTGCTTTGATCAGCTGCAGAAGTGGGCTGAGAAATGGCAAATGGATATTAATATAGATCAGTGTAAGTTCTTGTATTTTATAAAGTCAAATCAAGTTTCGAGTTTCATGGTGAATGGTTGGGTCCTAAGGAGTGTAGTGGAACAGAGGAACCTTGGAATTCAGATGCATGATTCTCTGGAAGTTGATTCAGATGTAGACAGTGAAGAAAGCTTTTGGCACACTGGCTTTAATCGGTTTATATCACTGAGTATCGAAATTAGAGATTTATGATGCAGTTATACAGGATGCTAGTCAGGCCTTATTGGTAACGTTATGTTCAGTTTTGCTCACTTTGCTATAGAAAGGATGTTATTAAACTGGAAAGAGTTCAGAAACCATTTACAAGGATATTGCCAAGGTCTCAATGGTCCGAGTTACAGAAAGAGGTTCGACAGGCTAGGACTTTTTATTTTTGTATGCATGAGGCTGAGGGAGGATCATATTGAAGTTTATAAGATCATGTCAGGCATGGATAGAGTGAATGCACCCAGTCTTTTTTCCAAGGGTTGGGCAATCACAGGTTAGAGAGCATCAGTTTAAGGTCAGAGGGGACAGAATTAAAGGGAACTTGAGGAACAACTTTTTAACACAGGGGCTGTTGCACATGGATTGAGAAGTGGTTGAGGCGGATACATTAACAATATTTAAAAAGCATTTGAACAAATACATGGATAGTAAAGGATTAGAAAGGTATGGGACAATGGCAGGGAAATAGGTTTAGCGTGGATGGGCATTTTGGTTGCAATGGACCAGTTTGGGCTGAAGGGCATGTCTCCGTGCTGTCTGCCTCTGTGACTCGAACAACCATTGCTTGTCTCCCACTGAATGTTATATTGTACTTTCCCAATTTACTGAAGATATCTTGACACTCTAGCCTCCAGTCTTCCATGATGTTTGACTGGAATATTTAAGCATTCTAAACTGTATGCAGACACCTTGTAAACTTTACCTTATAAATGGCATTATTCCTTAAATGCTGCTTCAGACCAAGGTTAATAATTCGTCCTTCTGACCACACAACATCAAATCCGAAATAACCTGCTCTCTAGTTTACTTCACAACATACTCTTCAACCCAAATCATATACACTTATGGAACGTATTTTTTCACAGCTTCAGCAGTCACTTAGTTAACGCTGTTAACCATTCAATAAGACTGCGGTATCCACAATAATTGTCTATCTCATTTCCAGAGCATGTGATGCTCCGATTTTCTGCGATTGTTTTGGGTTCGATATATAACACACCAATATTTGCTTCTTCTTGCTATCTGTAAATTCTACCTAAACTGATTCTGTGGAAGCTGAGGGACAGGTCTGTGTCGTTATTAGTGGTAGACCTGGGCAAGACATTCAGGGAGGCTCACCTCGACGCTGAGATGATCTGGAGAAATATCCCACAATACTGGACAAGCAACAATATCCTCCTCTCTCTGTTAGGATAAGACTTACCATATACTCTCTGCTCCCTCACACTCGCTGTATATCTGTTATAGCACCTAACCCAGAACAAGGTTCACGCTCTGTCTCCAAATAAGGCTCAGGCATTACCACTCTCAGTATTGAATTCAGCAACTAATAATACTATATGGATTCAAAACTGTAGACTGACTCATTCCAGACACCTCAAAACTCCCTCCACCTCTTCCAGCACAAACAGCATAGAACATAGAACATAGAACAATACAGCACAGAACAGGCCCTTCGGTCCACGATGTTGTGCCGAACTTCTAACCTAGATTAAGCACCCATCCATGTACCCATCCAAATGCCGCTTAAATGTCACCAATGATTCTGACTCGACCACTCCCACGGGCAGCGCATTCCATGCCCCCACCACTCTCTGGGTAAAGAACCCACCCCTGACATCTCCACTATACCTTCCACCCTTCACCTTAAATTTATGTCCCCTTGTAACACTCTGTTGTACCCGGGGAAAAAGTTTCTGACTGTCTACTCTATCTATTCCCCTGATTATCTTATAAACCTCTATCAAGTCACCCCTCATCCTTCGCCGTTCCAACAAGAAAAGGGCGAGAACTCTCAACCTATTCTCATACGACCTATTCTCCATTCCAGGCAACATCCTGGTAAATCTCCTCTGCACCCTCTCCAAAGCTTCCACATCCTTCCTTAAGTGAGGCGACCAGAACTACACACAGTACTCCAACTGTGGCCTCACCAAAGTCCTGTACAGCTGCAACATCACTTCACGACTCTTGAATTCAATCCCTCTGCTAATGAACGATAATACTCCATAGGCCTTCTTACAAACTCTATCCACCTGAGTGGCAACTTTCAAAGATCTATGTGCATAGACCCCAAGATCCCTCTGTTCCTCCACCTGACTAAGAACCCTACCATTAACCCTGTATTCCGCATTCTTATTTGTTCTTCTAAAATGAAAAGGTTTGAATGAATAAATTGGGGAAAGTCCGTCTTTCCAGGGAATCAATAACTTTAGTTAGAGCTTGAAAACCATTAGTGAATGATGAAGAAAAGTTTGGATGAGAGTTCCTTCCACTCAATAGAGTTATTTAAATCGTGAACGACTTTCCAGAAATAAAACGTAGAAGCTGACTTCAAAGTGTTTTAAAAGATACACGAACAAACGTACAAGGAGGGAATTTACCATTGAGTGAAAGTCAGTGTGGTTGCCTAACAATTTCGAATTTGTTGACTTCAGACACAAAGATATTTCATGAACACGTACAACTGAATAAGACTGAGTATAGCAAGTTCGTGGATTGGTAAGGTGTGGCGAATTATTCAAGATGAATCTCTGTAAATGGAGCTGATGTCGTAAAATAACTGCAGACAGAAGTTATATCCTAATGAGTAGGAATTGAATCGTAACTTGGAGACGCAAAACCTACTTTAAAGATTTGACCACATTCACATGATGTTATGTACATTTCGTACATTCTGAACTCCACCCAAGAAATCCACCAAGAAGACTCTGTCCTTTTGTATTGTTAACCCTCGGTACTTCTCTGCAGCACGTCATTGAAGATAAAATATGCTCAGACCAAAATTCAGTTCAATACAATATTCAAACGGTCCTATGTGATTTCTGTTTTTATTATTGCAACAACCTTTGTGAATTTGCAACAAACCGTGCAACATGAAACCAGTTGAACATCTATTTTCCCGGAATTTAACGTAGTGCACATGGGAAATCACCTTCGGCTCTCTCTCCACATATGTCTCTTCACGTTTTAGATACTTGCAGTATGTTTGTTGATCAAAAAGTCATTACCCAGAAAAGATCGCTTCTCAATCTACAAACACGGGTATTTTCCCATAAACTTGGCTTTGCTCAATATCAACTTCTGTCTGTATCCCTCAACCCGACGATAAATTGAAGCTGCTCCATGTGAGGCTCAAACTGAAAACTTCGGCACAGCACACCCCACTATACTGAAACAGAGATACCGTGCACTGGTCACCTTCAGCACATGAGCAACACATTAATACTTACCTCCACATTCCCGGTTTTACCTTAACGTTTGGGAAACCGAGTTTCTCTGATTCCATGGCTAGTAACGGGGATTATATGATCATCCCGCGTGAGGAACGTGGTGAGGTACTCATTGTAATATGCATAGATTGATGAAATGTACAATTTCATCTTTTGCCTTCACTAACCCATGAGCTTTTTATTTTGTTTTGCATCTGTAGAAATCTTAAAATCTTCATCTTGAACAGACTAAATGACAGGTCTCCATTGTGTCTCTGGCATCAAATTTCAAAATGTAAACCCCCTCTGAATTCTTCCACCTGAGTCCGCTGTTTGGGAAGTGTTCCTGTGGTGGGAAATGCACTTCCCCGTGTGTCACCTGCTGCTCCCCGCATGCGCACTGGCACTGCACTCATTTTCCTTCTGACACTTGCTCACTGTGTTGCTGTGATCATACAGTGACTTGGTGTCGCACAGTGCAGGAAAATGATACAGATCAAGGTTTATGCATTGTTGCCTTCAATTGTCAGTTTATCCTTATTTTGGATTTTGAAATTGTCTGTTCTGTACACAAGTGCGTGTCAAAAACATCTGAGCGGAAGTTAGGTGTTCCGAATAATGACATTGAGCACTATGCACTCTCCTCCAGTCTGGAAAACAATTCCTCACAGGCAATTTAATAGACAATTCACAGCAGGTGCAGGAGTAGGTCATTCTGCCCTTCGAGCCAGCACCACCATTCATTATGATCATGGCCTGAACATCCTCAATCTGAATCCTGTTCCTGCCTTATCCCCATAACCCTTGATTCCACTATCCTTAAGAGCTCTGTTCAACTCTTTATTGAAAGAACACCTCCTGCTGTCTCGGGTTCTTCATTCCGTTGAATTCAAATCTTCACAGAATTCAACAGACCTTGTGACATATTCATTTCCTCATTTTTGTTCAGATCACTGTGTGCATTGTCTGACAGTGGGAGTGCACTTGCCCCACAACCCAGGGTCAGACCATAGTCTTGGAACCGTACGATGTTATTTATCATTTTCCCAACACCAAGGAGAAATATCTACTGCTCTGCATAATTTACCCAATTCAATTATTCATAAGGTCAGAGCTTTTCGTGCATCGGTGACGAGGTGGCCGAGAGGTTAAGGCGATGGACTGCTAATCCATTATGCTCTGCACGCGTGGGTTCGAATCCCACTCTCGTCGCTGTCATCAACGGTATTCAATGGTGCTGTTTTCAGATAATCACAGCTGTCGTATTGGAACGCTAATGGTCAGTTTATATGCATTTGCGCTACTCCAAACTTTCGAAGAATGGTTTCAGCCTGTTGACTAAACTGTGTTGAAATGTAGGTTGCATTGGGTTAATGAAAAGGAGCGCGGTTTCCTTTTGCAAATCAAGTTGCTGTGAACGTTTTTTCGTATGAAAGACATCCAGGAAAATCAAATAACGAGAGCTGCGAAGTGCATGTTTATGCAAAGGGATTCTTAATGAACGTTTTGTCAGATGAAATCTGAAGGAGGTTGAGTAGAAGTAATTCATCCTGGTGAGAAGAGCACAGCGAGACAGCACAAAATGATGGCGATACTTCAAAGGGGCAGGGCGTGGGTGTAGGGGCACTGAGGACTGGCTGTAAATGCACAGTGGAAAATTGCCAATGTTGGTGCCGTGCATGGGCACGGAAAGACTGACACATTGGTCTCGCCCTCGCCCCTTGCTCTCGCCATTGATGAATGCTGGACATAAGGCACAGATAAACACAAGATGTGGGAAGCAAGCTCCCTCTCGTTATGCACACACTGGATGCATCACATTGAACTATGAACAACTGGAGAAATCAGCATGTTACCTTTAGGGAGTGAAACTAAACTGTGGATCAATGACCGCAGATTCATGCAACATAAACATGAAAAATAATTTATAATGTAGGGTGAAGGTTTGCTTGCTCAGCTGTAGCTTTGATATCCAGACGTTTCATTACTTGACTAGGTAACATCATCATCAGTGGCGACCTCCAAGTGAAGCGAAGCTGTTGTCTCCTGCTTTCTATTTATATATTTCTCCGCGATGGGGTTCCTGGGGTTTGTGGTGATGTCATTTCCTGTTCGTTTTCTGAGGGGTTGATAGATGGCATCTCGATCTATGTGTTTGTTTATGGCGTTGTGGTTGGAGTGCCAGGCCTCTATGAATTCTCAGGCGTGTCTTTGATTAGCCTGTCCCAGGATAGATGTGTTGTCCCAGTAGAAATCGTGGTATTTTTAATCCGTGTGTAGGGCAACGAGGGAGAGAAGGTCGTGTCTTTTTTTGGCTAGCTGGTGTTCGTATATCCTGGTGGCTAACTCTCTTCCTGTTGTCTTACGTAGTAGTTGTGGCAGTCCTTGCATGGAATTTTGTAGATGACGTTGGTTTTGTCTTTGGATTGTTCTGGGTCTTTTAAGTTTGTTAGTTTTTGTTTGAGAGTGTTGGTGGGTTTGTGTGCTACTAGGATTCCGAGGGGTCTTAGTAGTCTGGCTGTCATGTCTGAAACTTCTTTGATGTATGGTAAGGTGGTTAGGGTTTCTGGCTGTGTTTGGTCTGCTTGTCGTGGTTTGTTCTTGAGGAAAGTGTGGACTGTATTTTTTGAGTATCTGTTCTTCTCGAATACATTGTAAAGGTGGTTTTCCTCTGTTTTCCGAAGTTCGTCTGTGCTGCAGTGTCTGGTGGCTCGTTGGAATACTGTTCTGACGCAGCTTCGTTTGCGTGTGATGGGATGGTTGCTGGTGGAGTTAAGTATTTGGTCAGTGTTTGTCGGTTTTCTGTATGCACAGGTTTGTAGTTCTCCGTTGTCCTTTCTTTCTACTGTGTCATTCAGGAATGCGAGTTTGTTGTCGGTTTCTTCTTCCTTGTTGAACTTTATGCCTGAAAGAGTGTTGTTGATGATTTTAAATGTCTTTACTATCTTGTTTCGTTTTGTGATGACAAAGGTGTCATCTGCATAGCGGACCCAGATTTTGGTTTGATTGTTTCTAGGGCTGTTTGTTCTAGTCTTTGCATTACTGCTTCTGCTCTGAATCCTGATAGCGGAGGTCCTATGGGTGGGCCATTGGGGGTTTGTTTGTTGACGATATTGTTGAAAGTGTAGTGGGTGGTGAGGCACAGATCCACAAGCTTCATGATGTTTTCGTTGGTAATGTGATTGATGGTGGTTGGTGTGTGTGATGGTCTCTTCTAAAAGTGTGTTTCCTTTGCCATGTCGATGTTGATGAAGGTGAACAGTGCTATTATGTCGAATGAGACCATTGCTTCCCTTCCTCTACTTTGGTGTTTTTGATGATTTTTAGGAATTCCTGGGTGGAGTGGATGGAGTGCTGTGAATCTTCTATGAGGTATTTCAGTCTTGCGTGTAGTTCTTTGTCCAGTCTGTAATTTGGTGCTCTGGGTAATGAGACTATGGGTCTGAGGGGGCTCCTGGTTTATGGATTTTTGGTAGTCCGGTTCGACTTGGCCAACACATTGATCCTGGGACAGTCTAAGCAAAGACACGCCAGAGAATTCCCAGAGGCCTGGCGCTCCAACAACAATGCCATAAACAAACACATAGATCAAAAAGCCATCTGTCAACCCCGCAGAAAACAAACAGGAAATGACATCACCACAAACCCCAGGAACCCCATCCAGGAGAAAGGTATAAATAGAAAGCAAGAGACAACAGCTTCGCTTCACTTGGAGATCGCCTCTAATGATGTTACCGAGCCAGGTAATGAAACGTCTGGATATCAAACCTACAGCTCAGCGAGCAAACCTAAACCCTAAACCTCAACCTGAGCTACAAACCTTCACAAACCTTGCGATTTAAAGTGTCTTTATACGCATATCATTAATAGACTTTTCGTTATAATACCCGTCTGGTTGAAAGAAGAAGACATCACATTTTAAGATAGATGACAACGTTACCAATTTTGTTTTGAAATTGAGATTTATTTGGTCATTTTACACAGTGAACAAGTTCATTTTAAATAATGCAAACCACATTCTCTCACCTGGAATAAAAGTGTGATTTCAATATAAACATTGTCCTTGCTAACTCGCAGTTTCTCAACATGACAAATAGGATGTAATGTTTATTAAGCATAGATCAATTAGCACCATTATCTTACTTCGGATGGACTGCAGTATGCACATGCTAAGTAAGGTTTAAGAAAGAATGACTTTTGGAAATAATGATTCGGTGGTGACTAAAAATAATATTAGCTTCTCATGATGTGGATATTCCACCAATGGTTCCAGTGGTGGAAATGTTGAGTGGGCAGTATTTCTATGATGCTGTAAACGTATGTGCGCCGCCAGGGATGGGAGCTCCCACTTCATCTGGAACAGCGTCTTTTGACGTGGACCAGGGAGCATTGTGGCATCCGTCTGGGAGTTACAACCACACCTGGAGCAACTTCCATTGGCATGGAGCAGCAGGGAGCATTGGCACATCCGAATGCAAGATCTAACCTCATTTGGAGCAGCTTCAGTTGGCCTGGAGCAGGGAGCTTTGGGAGATCATTCTGGGAGCTCCACTCTCACCTGGAGCAGCTTTTAATGACATGTAGCAGCAGGGAACATTTGGACATCAGAGTGTTAGATCCAACCTCAACTGGACCACTTCTATTGACATGGAGGACGGAACATTGGGACATCAGACTGGGAGCTCCAACCTCACAAGGATCAGCGTTTAATGACATTTAGCAGCTGGGCGCATTGGGACATCAGAGTGGTAGGTCTAACCTGAACTGCACCACTTCTACTGACATGGAGCAGGGAGCATTGTGACATCAGTCTGGGAGCTCCAACTTCAAGTCGAGCCGCTTCTTTTGACATGGAGCAGCAAGGAGCATTGGAATGTCAGGTTGGGAGCTCCAAGCTCACCTGGATCAGCTTGTATTTACATGGAAGAGGAGGGAGGATTGGGACATTAGGCTGGGAGAAAGGATATTCAACTATTTTAATCTAAAGTAAAATATGTTTCAACACCTCAGATGTTAATTGATTTATGAAGAATCTTTCCCGGGAAAATAATTAATTCTTTAGAGAGTAAAATCAAGTCCTGCAAATATTCAACTCAGGAAAACGCATTGGTACAGAGAGAAATGGGAGTGATGTTTCATGTCTTTGTCTTTTCATTTCTGGCCGTCTCTGCACTGGATTACATCACCGGAAGGACGTTTTCACTCATTTCCAGCAAATACGGTCAGGTCACTAACGTAATCTAAAGGTGAAAATTAATGGGAATATGCGATGTTATGATTAGGATGGAGTTTACTTCTAATTTTGGTGAAAACGTAGCAAAGTCAGTTGCAATTTCCAAGATCAGCAGTGACCTCATTGATTGGCTGATCAGATTGTGAATGGTCGTTTTTTTTAGGACAATTTGAAGTGAATCAATGATGGTGATTATCTTTGTTCTTTGTTCACCTTGTGACTATTACTGCTATTGCTCATGTCCTTGTTAACACCACAGCTCTGCAGCGTGTAAAACCTCAGCTGTGCATCTGGCCAGTGGCACAACCATTCGTATAGCTGGCTACGCATCAGGTGGTTGTAAGTTCAACTTTTACTTTGCGCAAGCGCATTATGGTGATTCATCACACTTCCAACCTAATCATTTTTGTAATGCTGAAGTCGATAATATTTGAAATTTTCATCTTCACGAGCGAAAATTCTTTCACTGTCTTCGATCAGTTAAACATTACCAAGATTTATCAGGTTAAAAATCACACAGCACCAGATTGTATTGAACAGACGTATTTGGAAGCACCAGTGTTGCATGGACTGTTTCTTCATCAGGTGTTTGTCAACTGTTGGAATCGAAAATGGCTTTGTCTGATTATTAAATGTATCCACCCCAGTCCAACACCAACACCTCCAAGTCATGGGTACCGTCGACACCACGAACGGTCGGTTAAAGTCCAGATGATCTTCCAAAAGATCGCGCATATTGACACAAACACCAAGTTTCTGCAGAAAAACACCCACCTGATGAAAGAGCGGCTCTCCAACAGCTAGTGCTTCCAAATAAACCTGCTGGACTCTGCCCTGATATTGTGTAATTTTTAACTTTGTCTACTCAACTCAAACACTGGCACTTCCATATCATAGACAACATCAGCATGTCCCACCATTGTCAGAGAAGGCAATCCTGGAAGAGCCTAATACATTGCACTTGGGTACGTTTCGTTTTCAGAAACCAACGCACTCAATCGCTGCAGCTCCGGTGGATGAAAAGGCAGAAAAGAAATAGCTGAGACTCGGTTTTGACAATATTTTGAAACTTTTTGGGAAGTGGAATCAGAGGAGAATGAAGGATTAACGGTCCGACTGTGCAGAGAGAGGGAAGGCACTATTCCCTTCTTTGATGAGCTGGAGTATTGACTGATCTAAGGCATGAAACAGATTCCTGGTAGAGCTGCGCTCTCTGCATCAGGAACAAGAAGTCCTGATTTCCTGAACGGGAATGAAACCCAGGGAGATCACAGAATACTAACCACTAGACCACCAGGGATGAGGGCAGAAGCCGTTGCACCGTTTCTTCATAACACAGTTTTTGGAATTATGTCACTGCAGATATGTTTCCCCTCAAAAATGATTGAATTATCGCGTGTTTACAGCACAGATCTGGGTCCCTTCATCTCGTTTCCCAACACTTGGTCTGTAACCTTGTATGCTCTTACATTTCACGTGAGGGCTAATTTCTCTGGAACGTTTTAATCTCGTAAAACACAATAAGTGGGATTAAAGTTTGAGATGGGAACTGAACCCCATTTTTAACCATAGACTGAAGCACGCAGACACAGTTCCCCAAGTGTGTCACAGGCCTCGGGAGAAAACAAGCAGAATATTAGATTTCACCGACTTGTCTGATATTATCCCATTTCAGAGTTCAACACCAATGTCTGGTTACAGCAAAGAAAGGAAGCATTCAGCCCCTCCCGTCCCAGGGTTCCTTGCCCATTGTTTCCCCATTACTCTGTAGTTTATACTGCCTCACCTCGTTCTTGCTGCCAAACTTGATCACTGCTCACGCCCGCTATTTCCTGTCCTGCCAAACGGTTTGCCTCAAGTTCTTGGAATGAAAAACAGGAATGGCCTATTTCAAGCACTTTTCTAGTTTACAAGGACTGTGTTATCACCACTGAGCAAGCAAAGTGCCAGCTCAGAGATAAGGTCTCATCCTTTCGAAACTGAAATGCAAAGATGATTGGATATCCTCAGTGTTGTAAACCAACCAACAAGACCAGAATCGGGCCGAGGAGATCACGCACTGAAGGATGGGAGAATAGAATGGCGAATTTCTTGGTGTCCAGGGTGATTTTCACAGAAATCTTCCCTGGTAGTATAGTGATGAGGATTCAGTGATTTCACTGTCATGGCTTGTTAAAGGTTAACGTTTACAGCAATCAATATGAAATACTGCCTGATATTTCGAAGCAGAATGATGTGCAGCAGACAGAATCGTTTCCCTGCATGACGTAATAAGAGAGCTCAGAAGAGCCAGGAGGAGACATTAGAAGTTGTTGGCGGATAGGATCAGGGTTAACCATCAGGCTTTCCATAGGTATGTCAGGAATAAAAGAATGACGAGAGTTAAATTAGGGCCAATCAAGAATAATAGTGGGAGGTTGTGTGTGGAGTCAGAGGAGACATGGGCAACACTAAATAAATGTTTTTCGACAGTGTTCAGGATATGAAATGAAAATGTTGGCGAGGAAGATATAAAGATACTTGCATCTAGACTCGAAGAGATTGAGGTTCACAAGGAAGAGGTATTAGAAATACTGTAGTGTGTGAAAATAGACATGTCCTCTGGGCCAGATGGGATCTATCCTAGGATCCTCTGGGAAGCAAAAGAAGAGATTGCCGAGCCTGTGCCATTGATCTAGAAATCATCATTATCTACAGGAATAGTGCCTGAGGACTGGAGGATTGCAAATGTGGTTCCCTTGTTCAAGAAGGGTAGTAGAGACAATCCTGGTAATTACAGACCAGTGAGTCTCACTTCAGTTGTTGGTAAAGCGTTGGAAAAGATTATCAGGGATAGGATTTATAATCATCTCGAAAAGAATAATCTTGTCAGGGACAGGCAGCATGGTTTTGTAAAGAGTACGTCGTGCCTAACGAATCTTATGAGTTTTTTGACAAAGTGACCAAACGGGTAGATGAGAGTAAGCAGGTTGATGTTCTGTGTATGGATTTCAGCAAGGTGTTTGATAAGATTCCCACAGTAGGCTATTATACAAAATGCGGAGGAGTGGGATTGTGGGAGACATAGCAGTTTGAATCAGTAATTGGCTCGCTCAAAGAAAACAGAGGGTTGTAGTTGATGCAACATGTTCATCTTGGTGTCCAGTTACTAGCGGCATTCCACAAGGGTCGATGTTGGGTCCACTGCTATTCGTCATTTTTATAAATGTCCTGGATGAGGGCTTAGACAGGTGGGTTAGTAAATTTGCGGACAACACTATGGTCGGTGGTGTTGTGGATAGTGACGAAGGATGTAGTCGGTTGCAGAGGGACATAGATAGGATGCAGAGCTGGCTCAGAGGTGGCAAATGGAGTTTAATGTGGACACGTGTGAGGTGATACACTTTGGACGGAGTAATCGGAATGCAAAGTACTGGGATAATGGTAAGATTCTTGGGAGTGCAGATGAGCAGAGAGATCTCGGTGTCCATGTGCACAGATCCCTGAAAGTTGCCACCCAGATTGACAGGGTTGTTAAGAAGGAAAACAGTGTTTTGGCCATAATTAATACAGGAATTGAGTTCTGGAATCAGAAGGTTATGCTGCAGCTGTACAAAGATCTGGTACGGCCACATTTGAAGTATTGTCAACGTTTCTGGTCACCGCATTATAAGAAGGATGTTGACGCTTTGGAAAGGGTGCAGAGGGGATTTTCTAGCATGTTGCCTGGTGTAGAAGGAATGTATTATGAGGAAAGATTGAGGGCCTTGAGGCTGTCCTCGTTGGACAGAAGACTGAGAGGTGACTTAATAGAGACATACAAGATAACCAGAGGTTTAGATAGGGTTGACAGGGAGATTCGTTTTCCAAGTATGGGGACGGCAAACACGAGGGTCACAACTTTAAAGTGAGGGGAGATAGGTACAAGACAGATGTCAGAGGTAGTTTCTTTACTCAGAGAGTAGTTAGGGCATGGAATGCTTTTCCTGTAATGGTGGTAGTTTCGCCAAGATTAAGTGCATTTAAGTCGTCATTGGAGAGGCATATGGACGTACATGGAATAGTGTAGATGGAATGGGCTTCAGATTAGTATGACAGGGTTGCGCAACATCGATGGCCGAAGGGCCTGTACTGCGCTGTAATGTTCTATGTTCTATATGCTTCAGTTCCACATCAGCAATGTCATTTGCAATTGCCTGACGTTCAATCAGTTTAAAACAAGAACGGAGGGGGCGTCAGGAAAACGGAAGGGGAATAGTGGTTTGTGAGATTTAACTACATGCCTCGTGGAGCCAGGTTCAATGTAGACACTGAATATCGGTTTTCCTGTTTATCTTGGTATACTGATCACGACGGATCAATGACCCAATATTGCCTGCCCTTTGTATGTGGTTCTTTGTACATTTCACCTCGGTTCAGTGCTCCGGGGGACCACACTTTTTTAAATTTGGCACATTTCACTCAGGTCGGTTATGCAGCTTCATATTTAGGCCAACAATGTTAGGAACAGATAGACACCATTCAGACCATCAAATCTACTCTTCATTTGAATGGTTTCATATCTGCTCTGATAACCTTGAATGGCACATTCTTGCCTTTCGCCATAACGCTTCATGTCTTTGCTGTTTGAAGATCTGCCGATCTCAGCCTCATTACACCTAATGACACTTCCTCAACAGCCTTCTGCTACAAGAAAGTCCACTGATACGGAACTGTCTGAGAGAATAAATGCTTCTTCGTCTCTATTTTAATTGTGAGATCCGCATTCTAATACAAAGTTAAAAATCGCACAACATCAGGTCATAGTCCAACAGGTTTAATGGAAGCAATAGCATTTGGAGAGCTGCTCCTTCATCAGGTGGCTGTGGAGTACACAGTGGTAAGGTACAGAATTTATGGCGAAAGGTTACAGTGTAATGTCACTGAAATTATACATTGGAAAAATACCTTGATTGCTTGTTAAGTCTTACATCTGTTAGAATGTCTATGTAAGGTTCATTTCTTTCTTATGTAAATCGAAAAACTTTCTTTTAACACTTACATTCTCAGGTTGTCTTAACCAATTCGTGTCAGCACAGATAATATGTTGAAGGTGTTAGTCCCTGTGTACTGCGTCCATGCCATAATGTTTAGACTGACGCTAATCTAAAAAAACACAACATGCTGCAGACAAGGATGCCTTAAGACATGGTACATTGGTGAAGCCGAGCAGAGGCTACAACAACGGAATGGGCGCTACGCATCAATCAACAGACAGGTGTAACCCTTCCCAGTTGGAGAGCACTTCAGTGATCCAGGACATTTGACCTCGGATCCTCGGGTGACAACCCTCAAAGGCGGTCTTCGGAACAGGCACCAGCTAAAAGTGCCCCCCCACAGAGACTGATAGCTAAATTCGGTACCCATGGTCATTGGGTTCATGTCACAGTACAGGTGATCCCATTGCCCTATCTACAAACAGAGACCCTCCTACACACACACACACACACACACACACACACACACACACACACACACATACACACACACACACATCCGTCTGTGGGGTGAATTTGTACTTGCAGAGTTATATTGTACTTTGCTCAAAAACTGCATGAATCCATGTAAGTCTCTGGTAACTCATTTTTATAAATTAGAATCAGTCTAAACATTATGGAACAGACAGCAGCACAGGGGTCAGACACCAGTTGTTAAACTTCACCTGAGAATGAAACTTTAAAATAAAAAAAGCTTTGCGCTTTGCATATGAAAGTAGTGAAGCTAACATGGTCATGAAAACAGATCGGAGACTTAGCAAACAATCAAGCCATTTTTCAATGTACAATTTCAGTTACATCACACTACAAACATATGCTATAAATTCTGTGTCTTACAACTGTGTACTCCACAATCACCTGATGAATAAGTAGTGGTCCGAAAGCTAGTACTTCCAATTAAACCTGTTAAACTATAACCTGGGGTTGTGTGATTTTCAAATTTGCATACCCCAGTCCAAAACCGGCATCTCCAAGTCATTCGATACGAGGTGCTCTGGTCACAGAACTAAACTTTCTGCATCCAACTTATTAAATCCTTGAAAATACCTCTATGTTTCAATAAGGATCATTTTGTAGTACTGAGTCTCAGCAGGCAAAGGCAGCTTATTTCAGCGTTTCTTCCCATTTGATTACATCTCTGATATGAAATTCTCACTGACTCTGACAGAACTGCTACCTTTGCTGTTTTGTAATGTCAGGAATTCATGTTCCATTTCAGATTTCCATAAGGAACAACAATGTTTTTCTTTTCCCTGACTGGAAATCAACATTGGGAAATAGCAGCGAGACAGCTGCATTTCAGCACGTTCGCACCAAGGACGACATATGCAATGCTTGGAACTTTTCTTGATGACTTGTTTTTGCCTATTTTGTTCAGTTGAAAAATGACAGTTATCGAGGTTTTAAAAGCATGGCGAATGGCCCTTCAGCCTATTGTATCATTATCAGTTATCAAACATCTGGCTTGGAAACACAGTTTCCAGACGTGACTGATCGCCTGGTGTGTTCTAACATTTCAAGTCTTAGTTAAATTGTTATTCAATTTCTTAAGGGCTGGAGTGGAACAACAAACATCTCTGTGAACTAACAGTTCTGAAAGACACACTCTTTCTCGGAGCAATTTGTCAGTTTTCCTCAAGATGCTGCGGAAAATGTTTCTGCGCTCACATCTGAATTGGTTTACCCTGTTTCTTCCTCAGCTTCCTCCTCCTTTCTCTTAAATGGGTTAGACTCCAGTACAGACACAAGGTGCAGGTTGCGGAAGTCACGTGTTTGCACATTCATTGACACTCTGTCTCGCCAGGAGCTGCAGAACTTCCCCACCCTGATTCAGACAGCACTGTCCTTCCTGTGACATTTCCCATGGAGAATGGAAGGACAGGCATTAATAACCCGCACTTCGGCGCGTTGCGACAGTTTTAAAATATTGACAGTGCCCCAGCCAGGAATTGAGCTCGAACTCCCGCATAACATACGGCGACACGAACCACGATACTAACAAGGACAACAGTTTCAAAGGAGACACTTCAGCCCATTGTGGTTGCATTTGTCAAAAGCAACTGCTTAACGACCCGAATGGTTTAGCCCATAGCCTGACAGGTATTGGCAGAACATATTCACATCTGCATATTCCTTCAAGTTATAAGGGTTGCTGCCTCTCTGACACTAACAGACAGTGTGCTCCAAATTCGAACACCCTCCGCCCTATACCGCTTATCTACACATCTACTTACACCTTTCTGTCTTTCTCCTTAAATTTCTGGCCCCCTGTGATCGTCCTTCCCATCGATGAGAAACGCTTCTTTCAGTCTACCTTATCTATACCCCTCACAAACCCCTCTGCACGGTGACAAACAACCCCAGTTTGTCCTGTCTCCCTTCATGACTGAAACTCTTCAGCCTCGACACTATCCGAGTGAATCTCTCCTGCAACTCTCCCAGTGCGATCTCATCCCTGTACAATTATAGCACTGAGCCGAATGAACATATTTCCATTCTGTAACAGCATCGGGGGTAGCTCTGCAGCTTTTTTTGCCTTCCGGTCTGGAGTCACGCCAGACCAGATAAGAACGGCAGTTTCCTTCCCTCAAGGATGTCAGTGAAACAGATAGGTTTTTCAGACAACGTATTCTTAATTCTAGGCATTTATTGCATTCACATACTATCATCGTCGTGGTGTGGTGGGAATCCAACCCGTCTCCACAGAACATTACCTGGCTTTGCTGTGTTAACAACCCAGCGATAATCCCACTAGGCTATCGCAGAAAGCCCTCATGGGTGATCTTTTCCAATGCAGTCTCTTTTCCCCAGTTATTCCCTATGCCCTTTTATTGAGCCTCACGCTCCAATAATCTCTGGTCCATGTCAGTAAAAGCTGCTAAAAGAGAATTGATCTCACAGCCACGATATCCAAACGGATCGAATGATTTGATGGTGCCAATGAAGAGATTGGGGCATGGTCGCCCAGCAACAGTGAGTGCAACGGCACAGACTGGATGGTACCAACGTGCAAGTGTATGTTAGATTGTGCAATGTCTCAGTCAAATGGGACGAGGGACGGAAAAGAGAGCTAGGGAGAGTGCGAGGGAGAGACATCTTCGAGAACGTTTGTGTTTAAATCCTGATATATGAAACGCAGAAATATCAGAGAACAAAATTCGATGGCAAACAGATCATCACCTCGGAGAATATTATCTTGTAAAAACGATTAATTTCTGACCGTGTTTCACCAAAAGTAAAACTTTGAGAGAACTGACCGCCATGATGTGGATTCTAGCCGAGGTCGCTGCAATCACAACGCAGAATGCGAGCTACTAAACGGTTACAGCATTCCACATAGCACGCTTGCAAACTGCAAACAGGATGGAAGCAGAGGAAATGTCAGGAAGAATGTACAATATCAAGACTTAGCGACAGGCATGTGGGAACGCAGAATGAACAGAATCTTTAAATATAGTGTCCCCAGAGACTGTGGAGATTCCATGAATGAGAGTACAGGAGAATGGGATTAATGAAACTCTCCAAACTCTTGGCAGAGTGCAGAACATTGTTGAAACGTACGCTTCAATAGCATTATATTTGAACATTGGCTACTTCATCACTTTGCCCACACAAGGCAGGACCAATTGCTGCAGGCAATCACACATAATCCGAGTTCCAGACCTGGAATCAGAAAAACTGTGTGAAGCATGCACGAAGATCCAATTGGAAACTGGCACATGTATTTCCGAGGTTGGGACAGCTCCTCGTCAAAAGCGGGGCAGAAGGAATACTTGCCCCATTTATAATATTATGACCATAAACAGTACATGTTGCTGACACAGCCGAGTGGCGCATCTAAAGCGTGTGGAGACTTTAACTTTGGGGTCGCAAGGTTCGAAATTTCATTTTCCTGTTTGGATCAGTGGTTTTGACATTGGCATCTGCTTTTGTTCACATCAGCTCAGAATCAGCTTCTTGTTCCCAATAAATACTGCAACCTGGAGAAGGTGGTGTTGTGGTTATATAATAAACGAGTCAACCTTGGGGACTCACACATGGAACTGGTAATGTTAAAGTTCGACGAATAAAACCTGGAATGGAAGCCTGACCTCAGGAACAGAGAACATGCCTTTAATTTCCTGCAATCCCATTCATGCATGTCGCTTTTACAGGGGATTCTACCATCTTTACCCAATCCTGCCTACTTGTGTCTCCAGGACCTGAACAAAATAGCTGACCCTTAATCCAAGAATGAGGACCGTGTGGGAAAGCAGGCCATTCGGCCCATTCCAGTCGACACCATCCCTCTGAAGCACATCCTATCAGACCCACACTCCATACCTACTCCGTTCCCCTTCATTTCCCATGGCTGATCCCAGAAACCTGCACACCTTCAGACTGTGGGAGGAAACTCACACAAGCAAAGAGAGAATGTACAAACTGCACACAGTCACACGAGACTGGGATCCAATCCATATCTTGTGTGCAGCGAGACAGCAGCGAATCTGGAAGAACAACAAATGCTGTCCTGACCAGCAACATCCACACCCAGTGGATATATCATGAAGAATCAAAACACATTCACAACATGGACAACGGGACTTGCGTCTGCATGGACATGATTTGAACCAATCGTTCATCCTGGGTATATACAAGGACACCGATATCACAGAGAAACCAGGGCAATGCGGGATTCAATTACCTGCTGAAGTGGAAACTCGTCTACTCAGTCAACCTGGGGACAGGCTATTCAATAATCCCGTGTGTGGGAAGGGCTCAATGAGCAGATAAACCTACAGAGTAACCAGCAAGATTACATAACCCAGAAGGAGATCAATTAAACTGTCAACGTTGCTGTTAATCCCAACCAGCTGCCGGTTTCATAGCGTCAAATTCATAGACTCACGCAGCATGAAAACAGGCCTTTCACTCCTACCAGCTCAGACTGTATATAATGCCAAACCGAACGAGTCGCATCTGACGATTCTTGTATCTGCTGAGGGTTAATAATGCCCTTGTGATATTATTACTGCATTGTTAATATGAATGTCCAGACATACTTCTGTGGACACGGGTTCAAACCCTGGCATGGCAGATGCTGGAATTTTATTTAAATAAATACCTAGAGTCTAATGATGATATTGAATCAGTTGTTGTAGATCTGATTCACTAATGCCTGATAGGGAAGGAAACTGTCATACCTATCTGGTCTGGCTGGTATGTGACTCCAGATCCATAATATAGTGGTTGATTCTGAACTTCGCTCTGGGCCATAAATTATGTACTAGGCATGAATGAATAGATTTTGTTAATCCCACTGACACTTTCCAACTCATTTATCGAACCAAATATCCTGTAAATATTTTAAATGTACTTTTATTCATCACTGCCTCAGGAAGTGAATTGCACACATAAACCATCCTGTGTTAAAAAAAAGCCTCTCATGTCTTATTTTAAATCCCTCTTTTCACTTTAAACATTTGCCCTCTCGTCTTGAAGTGGCCCTCCTTGGAGAAAAGACAGTTACAGTTAACTCCAGCCGAACTCTCAATAATTTATAAATTTCTATCAGGTCGCCTTTCAAACTCCAGTGCTCGAGTGAAAATATTCTCAGCCTATCCAGCCTTTCGTTATAACACAAACCTTCCCCACTCGCCATACGCTGGTATACCTGTTCTAAACCTACTCCAGCTGAATAATTTCCTTGCTCTTACTGGGCGACAAGAACTGGACACAGTATTCCAGAAGACGCATCACCCAATGTTCTATTCAAATTCAACATAACGTAGCAACTCCTACGCTCAAAGGACTGAGCATCGAAGGCAAGATGACATTTTTTTGAACCATTCTGTCTCTATATGAAGAAAACAAAATGAATTATGTACTTGCATCCCTGGCCTCCGTGTTCCACAACACGATGCCACGCCCGATCATTAATCGTATAAGCCCTACTCTTATTTGATGTTGCAAAATTCAATACGTTCCATTTATCCAGATTGAACTTCATGTGACATTTTTCGGCCCAAAGACGCAATGGATTAAGATCCTTCTGGAATCTTAGATCACCTTCTTTACAGTCTCCAATTCTGCTGTCCTCTGCAAGCTTATGAACCATGGCTTCTATGAGTTCTATTGTTTTCTCATATAGGTCAACGAATTTTAATTATTTGTCGTGGCCATCATTTAGCAGTTTTCAAATCATGTAACAATTAGTCATGCAGTTAACCATGAGGAAGAAAGCCATAGACTGCAGGGAGATTGGAAACAATTGGCAAGAAAATGTGCTGAAAGGAATTCAATCCAGTGAAGTGGGTGATAATGAATTTGGGAAGGAACAATGATAAAAGTGTGACTGTTAACAGTAACAAAAGAGAAATTGGAGTAGGCATTCAGAATGTTTGAAGGTGATTGGACAAGGTATCAAGTGGTCTCAATGGGTTGGAGATACTTTCTGTTCTTGACAGCAGGTGGGAATATAAGAGCAGGGAAATGATGCTGGAACTTTAGCAACGGCCTATTCAAGATCAATGGAGAGGGGAATCAGATGGACGGAAGTGCGTACTGCAGGTGCTGGAAATCAGAATGAAGACTAGAGTGGTGCTGAAGAAGCACAGCAGGTCAGGCAGCATCCGAGTTGCAGAAACAAAAAACATTTCGGGCAAACGCCCTTCATCAGGAATAAAGCTGGGAGCCTCGAGGATGGAGAGATAAACGGGAGGACTGGGTCTGGGAAGAATTTAGCTGAGAGTGCAAGAGGTGGATAGAGATGGGGTTAAAGGTGATAGGTCGGAGAAGAGGGTGGAACGGATAGGTGTAAAGGAAGATAGACAGGTGGGACAGGTCAGTAGGATGGTGCCAAAATAGAAAGTTGGAACTCGGATAAGGTGGCCGTGGGGAGATGAGGAAACTGGTGAAGACCACGTTGATGCCCTAGAGTTGAGTGTCCCGAGGTGGAAGATCTGGTGTCTCGTGGTGAGGGAATGGTGGTAGAGGAGACCCAGGAACTGCATGTCCTTGGGAGAGTCGGGGGACATGGTAATTGATGTTTTTGGTCATGGGGAGTTGGAGTTCAATGTTGCGGGTGCCCTGGAAATGTTCTCTGAAGCGCTCTCCGAGAATGTGTCTGTTGGGGCCAATGTAGAGGAGACCGCATCGCGAGCAACAGATGCAGTAAATGACATGTGTGGAAGTGCACATGCACATTTGATGGATGTGGAAGGCTCATTGGAGCCTTGGAAGGATGTAAGAGGGAAGATGTGCGTGAAGGTTTTGCTATTCCTGTGGTGGAAGGGGAAGGTGCCGTGAGGGGAGGGTAGGTTATTGGAGGGCCTGGACTTGACGAGGTAGTCGTGGAGGAAACAGTCGTTATGAAAAGTGGATGGGGTGGGGAGGGAAATATAAATTCCCCTGTCACTGCAGAAATTGCAAAACCTGCACCCACATCTACCTCCTCACCTCGGACCAAGGCTCTAATGGTGGCTGCCACATCCATCAAAGTTTCTCCTGCACTTCCACACATGCCATGTCTTGTATTCGGTCCTCCCGATGCGGTCTCCTCTAAGTTGGAGAGAGGAGATGTGTCCTCACACAACACTGCCGAGAATATCTCCAGGATAACCGCAAGAATCAACCCCAGTGCCCCATGGCCAAACATTTCAACTCCCCCTCCCACTCTCCCGAGGACATGCAGGTCCTGGGCCTCCTGTATCACCACTGCCTCACGACCCGATGCCTGGAGGAAGAAAGCCTTATCATCCGCCTCGGGACTCTTCAACCCCATGGCATCAATTTTGACTTCACCCGTTGCCTCATTTCCCCTCCCCTACCTTACCCCAGTTCCCACCTTCCAGCTCAACACCATCCGCCTGACTTGTCCCCCCGTGCATCTTGATTCCCACCTATCCACTCCACCTACTTCTCTGACATATCATGTTCACCCCACGCCTGTATCCACTTACAGCACTCTCAGCTACCTTCTCCCCAGCCCCACCCCCTTCCCATTTGTCTCTCCATCCCATGTGCTCCTAGTCTTATTCCTGATGAAGGGCTTTTGCCTGAAACGTCCATTTTTCCTGCTCCTCAGATGCTGCCGGACCTGCTGTACTTCTCCAACACCACGCTAATCACGAGGGGAGTCAGTTGATTGAGAAGATTTTCAGATATTTTCTATTGTTGACCACAGACTGTGGATGATAGCAGAACTTTAGCAACCACCAGTTTAGGGAACAGCTAAAGGACTGAGCACAAGTCTGGTCACGGCATAAATCAACTTTTATCTTAAATTTGTAAGATAAAAGATGGAAGGCTGAAGTATGCAACTTTGCCCATCATGACCGATTCACCAATGAGTTTCTCACTGATACGTTTCTAAGTCATGGTGCTATGGGCCTTGGAGGGGAACTTGAAAATGGTGGCGTTTCGTTGCATCTTCCAACCTTGTTATTTTGTCAGTATAGCTGTTGAGCTTTGAAGGTTGTCAAAATGCCCGAATGACTTACTCCAGTGCATCTTATAGTGGTGCAATCTGCTGCAATTGTGCCTTAGCGGTGAAGGGAATGAATATTGCAGGTGTTGAAGAGGGTACACTCAAGTGACTGCATTGTCGTGGACGGTGTCCAGTTCCTTAAGTGTTATTGAAGTTATACCCATCTAGGCAAATGGAGAGAGTTATGTTCCATGTCTCTTTTGTGCCTTGCAAACGATGTAGGATTCACAGAACAATGAGTTGAGTTTATAATCAAAAAATGTCTCAAGAACATGTTATTTTTGTCAAAGTATTTATGTAGCCAGTTTCGATAAGCTTTTCCCCTGAAATAATAGCTCTGTGGACGATTACACGGGATAATTTGTGTACAGTAAAGTTATTGAACGTCAATAAGATATGATTAAATTCTCATTTGTCAGAGTGATCATTATTCTAATTCCTCTTTGTGTGGACCAATTTGATTCCATTCGCTGTCTGATTTCAAGTTCCAATTCCCATCTGTGCTTGAAATTTCAACCGTTTTTTCGCATAAATGTCTCCTTCTGCTGTAATAATATGTAAGGATGCTGCAGGGGACAGCAGAGATTAATTAACATGTTGTCAACACTGGAGAAAATGGAGCTTCGTGGAATGATTGGTCAGGCTGGGATTATTCTCCTTGAAACAAAGGAGAGGGAGGGGAGCTCTATAATCACATAATAACATTTATAAACGTTCAATATTCATGGGATCTTGAAAGGGTAGTTATGGGCAGGTGGTTCACCCTCTGGTATGAGGAGAGCACCAGAGGACATGAACTCAGAATTAGATATTACCTAATTCAAAAATGAGGAGTAATTTCGTTGCTCAGGGGTCAGTGAATCGGTGGAACTCCTTGCCGAAATTGTTATTGAGGCTGAGGTGTTGTGTATTTTCAAACTGTGCCAGACAGATATTTAACCAGAAAGACCGTGAAGTTTTGTGGAGGCAATGCTGGAGAATGGAGTTGAGGCTTATCAGATCAGCCATGAGTTCGTTGAATGGTGGAGCAGACTCGATGGGCTGAATGGCCGACTTCCAATCCTACATCATTTGGTCTAACGTCTTATTTTATTGATACGTTTAGAATTCTGAGGGGATGGGATGAATGATAGAAAAGGTTTCTCAAACTGATCAGACAGATCTGGAACTAAGCTCATAAGTTCATGAACAGGAAATGTGCTGTGGTTGGATACAACAAATGACACTGGACACACCGCAGGTGGGTATGTGCAGATGTTGTGATTGCTAAAGAAAATTGGTGGATATAATATTGTTGCCAACTTGGCGACCACGCTGGATGCTGGATCGTGGTATGATTCACACAGCAAAAATTTGTGAAAGAATGAAAGATTCGTTTCATTGGAAAGGTTTTCTGCGGTTCCAATTCAATTGACTGTTTAAAATACTGATCAGAACTTTGTGTGGAGTGTGACATTAAAATTCACAAGCCCACTGGATAAACCCGATCTCTCCTTTTTTGTTCCCCTTTCATTCGATGTAAATTCATAGAAAGTCAAGATGGAATGAAAGGAGGAAAGAAACGTTTGCACTCCTTTTCATTATCCCAATGTAACTTACAACAGAATCAAATTGCTTTACTTCGACTTTGATGAGATATCGATTTATCACAAATCTCCGTTGCAATGAAGGGCAAGAGCAAGATTCTCCACCCAAAGTATCCTAAAGATGCGAGGCACAAAGGAAAACAAGAGCTGCTTATGATGGAAATAACAGCCAGAGAAGGATTCAACTCCACACATGAGCAATGGAAGAGCAACCCGTCGCCTGAACCCCTAGGAGACTTCAGCCCATTGCAAAGGGGCTCACATGTGACCCCGTCAAGATCACATTTGGTGCACCGAGGGGATAAGAAATTCCCTGAGCCGAATCGAATCCACACCATTATGTTTCTGCTTTCAGTGGAATAATAATACCAGCAAAATACAAGCAATTGACCTCGTCCTTGGAAGGAATACCTTGTCCTTGATTTATTTCGAGTCGGAACTGTCTCAGAATGAACCAGCAAACATGAAATTCCCGTCACATTCACACGCACATTTAGTCTTGACGCATAATTTCTTCAGATAGTTTCTCTTTCACGTGAAGAAGTATATACGGAGAGAGAAGTGAAGGTGATGTTTTAGCTCGATGGTCTTTCTCATATGGGTGAACCTGAACTGGGTAAAATTCCCGGAAATGCAGTTTTGTTCGTTTCATTTTATTAATTTTGCTGTAACTTCACTCTGTTCATTCCAATGATCGGAAGTGAATTGGATTTATATGATTGGAACGTTTAATGTTGTGTTCAATTTTGCTCCGAATTTATTTCAGCTTAAAGAAAATACTGATGAGAAAAACAGAAGGTTGAACTACAAAACAAGATGCCAGTTTTGATGCTCAGTTACTTTGGCAGATTTCAGTGGGTATCAAATGAACCCAATATCATGGCGATCGTCCTCCCATCTTTAAGGCATGGGATTAAAGCAGGAAATCGGTCTCCAAGAGACGGGTCACTTCCTATTCATTATCGAATAGCTTTCCTTGACAATATACAAAATCTGCTCTGTTCCATTTATAATGCTTCATGTGGTATATTAATATAAATCTTTCAAAACTGAGTTTTTTTTTGCTGAATCTTACTCAGCTGCATTCGCTTCCGATATTTATTTGCATCTGAAGTCGTCCAAATAAGACATTGTTTCCTCGCACCTTCTACCCACTACACCCTCCTTTACACTTTTACCTGGCCACAGGCTGTCACTCTCCTGGTGAAACTCACTGCTTCTGTGTCTCTAAATGTGCTTTTCCAAATATTTTGGAAACGGATTGTCTGAGTGACAGAAATTCTGCTCCCATCATTTATTAGTCCTACTTCGATGGTTTTGAAATCTTGTCTTTCAGAAATTTATGAACTTGAAAGAGTGAATTTACCACATATTTACAGATTCCAAACCTCATATACTCCGGAAAACTTCCATTCGGTTTTCCTTGGTTCAGTATCAAATTTTCCAACACACAAGTAAATAAAATTCCATCCCCACTAAATGCCGTCAGCATCGTCTCCAATGTCTGAGCAGCCCAGTAAACGCTGGCAGTGTCCTCTCTGATAGAATCACATATTCCCTACAAGGCAGGAAGTACAGTTCAGACAATCAAGTCTGTAGGGAGACTCTGAACAGCATCTCAACCAGACATAGCTCCTATCTCAATCCCTCCAGGTCTCTGGCTTTTGATTACAAATAAACCTGCTGGAATAAAACCTGGCATCGTGTCACTGCTGACCTTATCACTGCGTTACCCATGGCTAATTCACTTAACTGACTGAATTCACTCCCTGGACACATCAGCGCAATTTAACATGGCCAATCCAACTAACCTACAGACTTAAGAGCAGTGAGAACCACTGAGCAAATGTACCATCACATTGAACACTATTTGAATCATGTGTAATGGCTTTACACACTGGTAACTCCACCGAGTGAAAGCAAGCCGCGCCCACCAACTTGAATTCAATGCATCCAAACGCGGTTCTATGCTGGACAACCTCATTGTACACAAAGCTGCTGGAAATGTTTCTGCACTCAGATCTGAATGAGTTTACTTTGTTTTCTTCCTCAGATTCCCGATTTAAATAAACATATCAGTCAGGAACAACTCTATATAATGGTTTTCATTACAACACAAACACAATGTGCAATTTACAGAAGTTACGTGTTTGCACTGTCATGGCACTCTGTCTCTCCAGGAGCTGCAGTCCTTCCCCAGCTGATTCAGACAGCACTGTCCTTCCTGTGACATGTCCCATCGAGAATGGAAGGCCAGGCATTAATAACCTTCACTGGGGAACAGAGCGACAGGTTTAAAACCTTTACGATGCCCCCAGCGGAGAATTGAGCCCTGTGACAGGCGGGGACACTAACCACGATACTGTGGAGGATGACAACATCGAAGGAGGCCCTTCAGCCTGTTGTGGCCGCACTTGTCAAACACAACTGCTTAACGACCTGAATCAAGTTTTCCATCGTTTAGCCCATAATTTTACATGTTTTGGCATCACAATTTAACATCTCGATTTTCTTTCAGGTTAGAATGATTTCTGCCTCTCTGATCCTTTCCGCAAATCTACTCAAACCTTTCTGCCTTTTCCCGAAATCTTTTGGCCCCAGTGTTCGATCCCTCCATCAATAACAAAAGCTTCTTTCAGTCTATCCTATCCATATCCCTCATTATTTAGTACATCTCAGTCATGTCTTCTCCAATCTCCTCTGCTCAGCGACAAACAACCCCAGTCTGTCCAATCTCTCCTCACAACTGAAACTCTTCAGCCCAGACAATATCCCAGGGAATCTCTCCTGCAACGTTCCCAGTGCGATCACATCCATGCAGTACTCTGAATTGCAGAACTGCACACAGTAATCTAGCTAGGGCCGAATGAACTTTTTTCTAATCTGTTACAGTATGAGGGCGTCGCTGGCTTGGCAGAATTGATTGGTATCCCTAATTGCACAGCGGATAGTTGAAACTCAACCATATTGTAGTGAGTCTGGAGTCACATGGAGGCCCGAGCAGGTAAGAATGGCTGTTACATTCCTTAAATGACGTCAGATGATTTTTTTCAACAATTGAACATGAATATATTGGAGTTGTTAGATCGTAATTCCAGATATTTATTGAATCCCAATTCTACCACCTAGCATGGTCAGAGTCAAACCCAGGTGCCTGGTGTCTGAATTAACAGTTCAGTGTTCAGTGGTAATAGCGCTCGGGCATTGCAGAAAAGCAGTGAAACTGATCTGATCCAATAAAGTCGCTTTTCCCCGATGCTGCCCCGTGCCATTTTCCTGAGCTTGACCCCCCCCCGTCCGAATTATCTCGGGTCCATATCAGTAAAAGCTGCTACATGAGTTTTGATCTCACAACAGTGGTAACCAAATGGATCAAATGGTCTGCAGATCCCGATGGTGGGGTTGGGGCACGTTCACCCAGCAACAGTGACCCCAGCCACACAGACTAATCGGTATCAATGTGAGAGTCTGTATTAGACTCTACAATGCCTTAGTGAAATGGGAAATGACTCCGCAAACACATGATGAAAGAGCGGCTCTCTGAAAGCTACTGCTTCAATTAAACCTGTAAGACCATAACCTGGTGTTGGGTCATTTTTAACGTTGTACTCCATAGTCCAACAACGCCATCTCCAAATTAATGAAATGGGGGGATGGGATGGAAAGATCGGTTAGTGATCGTAGGAGGGAAGAAATCTCTGAGAACGGGTGGATTTGAATTCTGACATATGAAACACAGAGATGTGAGCGAGCAGAGCTTGAAGGAAAAAAAAAATCACGTTGGAGAAAATCAAAACTTTAAAACAACTGATTCCTTTGTGTTTCACAAAAGACTTGGTCACTTAAAGCAATAACTGCCGTGACTCGGATTCGAACCGAGGGTGCGGCGGCCACAACGCAGAGTACTAACCACTATACGATCACAGCAGCCCACTAACACGCAATAAGCTCCTACAATAAGTACAGTATCATAAGGAATGTTAGGCAGAGCAGCAAATGCACAATATCAGTGCTGAGCGAACAGTAGCTGATATGTGAGAATGAAGAATGGTCTGACCATTTAACATCGGTTCCCCCAGTGGCTGTGTTGATTCCATCATTGATGTGTTGAGGGCTGAGATAAATACATATCTCCAAAACATCAAAGACTCCGCGGACAGTTCAGCTTTTATAACCTGCACATCCACCAATATCATTTATTATATCCGTTGCTCTCGGTGCAGTCTCCTGTACATTGGGGAGACTGGGCGCCTCCAAGCAGAGCGCTTTAGGGAACATCTCCGGAAAACCCGCACCAATCAACCACACAGCCCTGTGGCCCAACATTTCAACTCTCCCTCCCACTCTGCCGAGGACATGGAGGTCCTGGGCCTCCTTCACTGCAGCTCCCTCACCACCAGACACCTGGAGGAAGAACGCCTCATCTTTCACCACCGAACACTTCAACACCAGGGCATCAATCTGGACTTCAACAGTTTCCTCATTTCCCCTTCCCCCACCTCACCCCATTTCTAAACTTCCAGCTCAGCACTGTCCCCATGACTTGGCCTGACTTGTCCTACCTGCCTATCTTCTATTCCACCTATCCATTCCACCCTCCCCATCCCGACCAATCACCTTCATCCCCTCCCCCATTTTACTATTGTACACTATGCTACTTTCTCCCCACCCCCACCCTCCTCTCACTTATCTCTCCACCCTTCAGACTCTCTGCCTGTATTCTTGACGAAGAGCTTTTGCCCGAAACGTCGATTTTACTGCTCCTCGGATACTGCCTGAACTGCTGTGCTCTCCCAGCACCACTAATCCAGAATCTGGTTTCCAGCATCTGCAGTCATTGTTTTTACCAAGCTTTTGTTGAAATATATACTTCAATAGCAATGCAGTTTAACATCGGTTACTTCTCGAGTTTCCCCACACAAGGCAGTAACCACTGCTGCCATATAGTCCCTGTTCCTCGCCCCAGAATCAGAGGAACTGAGTGGTGCAGTCGCGAATAACCAACTTGAAATCAGTATGGGAATGAAGTTGCAGAGAGACTCGATGGCTCAAGTGACTCAACCGGAGAATGCACGGTGTTTCTATGATGGTTTAGAGTCGCAAGCAATTCCGAGGTTGGGAGTGCTTCCGATCAAAGGTGGGGCAGAAAGGAAAATATGTTCCCGTTAATAATAACAGCAATCTACGGTGCATCTTGCTGAGACAGCTGAGTGCCACAACTGAAGCGTGGGCAGCTGGTTTGAAGTTTAATTTTGCTTCACTATCACCCAGTTCCCTGGAATGAATTGCTTTCACCATTTTTATTTCCAATTGTTTAATATCTCGCTGTAGTCTGCGGCTTTCTTCCTCATGGTTAATTGCATGACGAACTGTTGTGTGATCTGCACACTGCTAAATCACGGCAACCACAAGTAAATATAAATCATTGATCTATATGAGAAAACAGTGGAACTCACTGCAGGCATGCTGCGTAGGTTTGCAGGCGATACCAGTATTGTAGTCAGTAAGGAAGATTATCAAAGTTTCGAAAGGATCTTAATCCAATGAGTCGTTGTACTGAAAAATGCAACATGGAGTTCAATCTGGATAAATGAAAGGTATTACATTTTGGTACAACAATAAGTGTGGCTTTGCGTATGTTGGAGAACAGGGAAGCTCGGTGTGCAGGTACATAATTCCTTGTAATTTGCATTACCAACAGACAAGATGATTCAAAGGCATTTCACATACTTCCCTTCATTGCTCATTCCTTTGTGTATAGTAGTTGGGACGTTATGTTGAAGTTATGCAGGACATTGATGAAGCCTCCTCTCGAATATCATGTACAGTTCTGGTCGCCCAGTTGTGGGAATGATATTATTCAGCTGGAATAGGTTCACAAAAGGTATACACGTTTGTTGCCTGTGGAAGGTTTGAGTTATAATGAAAGGCTGGATAGGCTGAGACTATTTTCAGATTCGAGATTGGGGTACTGGATATTGGGGTACTTGAGGAGCAGGAGAATAGACGTTTCGGGGAAAAGCCTGATGAACGACACTTGCGTGAAAAACATTGATTCTCCTGCTCCCCGGATGCTGCCTTACTTGATGTGCTTTCCCAGCACAACACTCTCGACTCTGATCTCTCATCTGCAGTTCTCACTGTCTCCTAGTTGAGAATGTTTTTACTCGTGGTTAGGGGTTTGTACGGTGACCTGACAGAAGTTTATGAATTATTGAGAGGCAAGTTAGAGTTAACGATAGCGGCCTTTTCCCAGGAGGGGGATTTCAAGACGAGAGGGCATATGTTTAAGATGAAAAGAGAGAGTGTTTTAAAAAAGACATGTTTAGATACCGTATTTTACGTGTGTAATTAACTTGCTGAGGAAGTGATGGATGAGGGTATGTTTGCAACATTTAATGCACAATTGATTCCAAACATGAATGGGAAAGTGGGATTTTTAAAATAAATTTATTCATGCCGAGTATATCAGTTATTTCCCAGAGGGCATTTAAGAGTCAACCACGGTATTATCCATCTGGAGTCTCCTGTGGGACAGAGCAGATGAATAGGGCAGTTTGCTTCCCGAACTGGCATGAGTGAATCAGATGGGATTTTCCACACAACTGATTCAGGTCATCAAGAGACTCTTCAATTCCAGGTGCTTATTGAATTCAAACTCCGCCATCTGTTATGACAGGACCTGAACTCTTTGTCCCCAAAATATTACCTGGGTTTTGGATTAACAACACATTAATAAAACAACAAGGGCATTATCACCACTCAGCGGGTACAGGAGGAGGCAGACGGGAATGGGTGAGTTTGGCAGTATGTTCAGCATGGATCGGTTGGACTGACAGTCCTGCTTTCATGTTGTCTGACTCTGACTAAAGCTATGGAGCAGGAAGCTGGTTGGGATTAAAGGCGCATTGACAGCATAATCGATCTCCTGATGGGATATGTAATCCTGCTGGAGTCTCCGGAGGTTATTTTGCTCAGTGATCCCTTCCCACACACGGGACTGGTGAACGGTCTCGCTGCAGTGTTACTGATTAAATGAGATTCCATCTCTGTGGTTAATTGAATCTCTTCCAGAAGTTCCTATATTGCCCTACTTTCTCTGTGGTATCTGTGTCGTTTTTTCTACACAGGGTGAACGATCCTTTCAAATTGTGTCCACACAGATACAAATCCTGTTTTCCATGTTGAGAATTTGTTTTCATTCTTCCTCATTCACCCACGGGGTGTGAGTATGACTGGTCAGGACAACATTTATTCTTCGCCCCTCGTTCGTTTCTGTCTGGCTACACCACAAACCCGGGTGTGATCCCCGCCTCGGGTGTCTGTCTGTGGGCAGTCCACACATTCTCTGTGTGTTTGCGTTTTTAAGGGCTCAACACGCTCCACTTGTGCCACTCAGCTGTCTTAGAAAGATGCACCGGAAATCGCTATGATAGTATAAACGGGGACAACCATTCCCTTGAGCAGGAGCACACTCAACCGAGGAATTTCTTACGCCTCTATACCATCGCAGAAGGACGCACGCTCACCAATTGCATCACTGGAGACAGAGAGTAACTCCACGCACTCATTCTCATCCCCATTTCCGGTTGGATCTGGGCGGCTGTGCCGATGTTATGCTAAACTCCTATTGAAGCATACATTTCAACAATATCCTGTACTGTCCCCCAAGTCTTTGATGCTTGTCAAAATCTATTAATCTCAGTTTTCAACATTCTCTTACAAGGGCTCTCCACAGCCTCTGAGGAAACCGAACTGAAAGATTCAGCTCATTGTCAGTTCCCACATGTCTGTCACTGTTCACTGGTTACTGATATTGTACACTTGCTGTTCTTCCGAACATTTCCTCTGCTAGTATACTTATTGCTGCTTGCAAGCATCCTGTTCTGTGGTTGCTGTGATCATTGTTGTCGGTATTTTGCATTGTGACCACAGCAACCTCGATTTGAAACCAAATCACGGCACTTAGTATTCTCTCCGTTGTCCTTTTTGTGACACATGCTCAGAAATTAATTGTTTTACCTTCAAATTCCGCTCTCTCACATCTCTGCGTTTCATATATCAGGATTCAAACACACCCGTTGTCAGAGACTCCGGTCCTTCCCACGATTATTAAACCTCCTTTCCGTCCCTCCTCCCATTTCTCTGAGGCAATGCACAATCTATCACTCTCTTTCACATTCATACTATTCTGTCTGTGCAGCTGCTGCGGTCACTGTTATTGGGTGAACGTGCCCCAATCCCACCATCGGGGCCTTCAAACAAATTGATCCAATTGGATACCGCGGTTGTGAAATCAATCCCCATGTAGCAGCATTTACTGACATAGGCCAGAGACAATTGAAGCGTCAGGCTCATGGAAAATACCCAGGGCAGTTTTGGTGAAAAGACATTTTGTTGGAAAAGATCAGCTTTTATGGCTTTCCGCGTTAGTCTTGTGATAATTTCATAGGACCGATAATCCAGAGACCGAGGTAATTGTCTGGGTACCGGGGCTTGAATCCCACTATGCCATGATCGTCAAATTTGGATTCAAAACATATCTGCAAGGAAGAATCTAATGACTACTATAGATCCATTGACAATTATTGAAAAAAAAATCTATTTCACTGATGTCATTTCGGGATGGAATTTGCTATCCTTACTTGGTCTGGGCTGCATGTGACTTCAGACTCACAGCAATATGGTTGAGTATCAACTGCCCTCTGGGGAATGTGGAATGGGTAATAAAAACTGCTCGCCCAGAATCGCCCTCATACTAATCCAGAAATTTAAAAACAAATGCTTATTAGGATCAAGCAAGAGCGTTGTGTGCAGCTTTGTAAGTCACATTATAGTAGGGATGTGATCACACTGAGAAAGTTGCAGGAGATATTTACCGGGATATTGTTTGGGCTGAAGAGTTTCAGTTTTGAAGAAAAACAGGACAGAGTGGAGTGTTTGTCGCAGTGCAAAGGAGATGTAGACAAGACATGATTGAGTTAGGGCATGGACAGGGTTGACTGAACGAGCTTCCCATTGATGGAGGGATCGGTCAGCAGGGGCCAGAGACTTCAGAAGAAAAACAGAAAGGTTTGAGAAGTTGTGCGAAAAACCTTTATCAGCCAGTGGGTGGTTGGAATTTGGAATACACTGTCTGCATTTTTTAGAGCGGCAGAACCCCTTATAACCTGAATAAATATTCAGATGTGAGCTTGTGATGCCAAGACATATAAGGCTGTGGGGTAAGCATTCTGAAATGGGATTCAGTTCATTAGACAGTTGTTTTTGACAAGTGTGGCCACATTGGGTTGAAGGGCCTCCTTTGACATTCTTGTTCTCTGTAGTACAATGGTTAGTGTCCCCGCCTGTCACAGGGCTCAATTTTCCGCTGGGGACAGTATAAGCGTTTTAAAACTGTCACTCCATTCCCAAGTGCGAGTATTGATACCTGTCCTTCCATTGTCGATGGGGCATATCACACGAAGGACAGTGCTGCCTGAATCAGTGTGGGAAAGGGCTGCAGCTCTCAGGGAGGCAGAGTATCAGTGAACGGCCAAACACGTGACTTCTGCAAACTTCACCTTGTGACTGTGTTGGAATGAATAGCATTTGACAGACTTGTTCCGGATTGAAGGATTTACTAGAAGCAGTAAGCTGAGGAAGAAACAACATAAACACATTCAAGTATGAGTACAGAAACATTTCCCACAGCACGAATAAAATTGTAAAAGACAGAGTAGCGTTTCGATACATTGAATTTGGGTCCATTTGTTTTGATCAGTTTTACCAGGGTATTAAACCATGAAAAAATGATACAGCACTTGCTCATTTGATGGAACATTGTTTCAGTAATTCGCACTGCTGTTCAGAGGGAGGGTTAGGTTGATTTGCAAAGTTTAATTTCCCTTTCGTGTCCAGGGAGTAAATTTAGTAAGTGAGGTGAATTAGCCATGGGTAACGCGGGGATAAGGTCAGAAGTCACAGGACGTTAGGTTATACTCCAACAGGTTTATTTGAAATCAAAAGGGGGAGGGATTCCCCTTCTTCAGGTGAAGTATAAGGAAATGGGAAGGGGAACTAGGTCTGAGTGAGATGCTCTTCAGAGAGTCAACACCGGTTCGATTGACTGAAATGCCCTTTCTGCACTGTAGGATTCTGTGATTCTATCGGAGAGGATAATGACGGTGTTTACTGGGGCGTAAAGCCATTAGATAAGATGCTGATGGGGGTGTACTGAGGATGAGATTTTATTCACTTGTGCTCTTGGAAAATTGAGAAGAGTTATCCCTGAACCAAGGAACACTTAATGGGTTTTTTTCAGGTTATGAAATGTTTGGACAGAGTAAATAGGAGGAAAATTCCCACTTTTAAGTAAGTAAACATCTAGATGTCAGGCATTCAATACCTTTGATAAAACCTTTGAAGGACAAAGAAATGATGAGAACAGAATCGCTGTCACTCCGAGAATCTGTTTTTCAAAATATTTGGAAAGGCACATTTGATGACATACAAGGAATAAATTTCACAAGGAGAGAGACAGCGTGTGGCTCGGTAAAGATGCAGAGGTGGGGTGTAGTCGGTCGGAAGTTACGGGGAAACAATGTCTAAGTTGATTGACATTAAATGTAAAGAAATTTCTTTAATGTGTGCAGCTGAAGAAGATTCGGTTCCAAAACTCTGCGTTTTTAAAGATTTGGCATAATGTTCACCTAAAGCATTGTAAATGGAACTGAGTGGAGTTCTATTTATTGTGAACGGAAGATATTACATAATGAATAGGAAGTGACCAGTTGCTTGTAGATCGACTTCCTGCTTTCATCACATGCGTTAAGGATGTGAGAACAAACACCATGATGTTTGGTCCATTTAATACTCAGTGAATCTGCCAAAGGAACGAGCAACAAAACTGGTGGGTTTTCTTTTGTACTTTAACCCTCTGTTTATCTAAGCAGTATTTTCCTTAAGCTGAAATAAAGTCTGAGCAAATTTGAATGCAACATTAATCGTTCCAATGAGATATATCCAATTCACTTCTAATTATTACAATAAACATTGTGAGTTTGCAGCAAAATTAAATCGAAACGAACAAATCAGCTTTTCTTGCGATTTAATCCAATTCAGGTTCAGCCATACGAGAAAGGACATTGAGCGACAACATCACCTTTATTTCAATTACCATGGCTGCTTCTTCACGTGAGAGAGAAAGTGACTTAAAAAATTATGTGCCAAATGTAGGTGTAAATATGACGGAAAATTCTTGTCCTGTTTCATTCTGACTCAGTTCTGACTTAGTATGTATCAATGACAGCAATTCATTCTGACCAGCATGACTATTTATTGGAATTTTCTATTATTATAATTCTAGTGAAAGCAGAAACACAATGGCGTGGATTCGATTCCGCTCTGGAACTTTCTCATCAATGACTTTCACTACATGTAACCTGATGAGGTCACATGTCACCCCTCTACAAAATGTGCAGAGGAGACCGAGAGATTATGGTGGTGGGATATTACACCGCTGTACTCCACATTCACGGGTTCGAGTCATACTCTGGTTGCTAACTTTACGCGCCGCACTCGCAGTTTTTCTTTGCACATCACACCTCTGGTATACACTGGATCGAGAAACTTGTTCTTGACCTTCACTGCACGAGAGATTCAGGAATAATCGACACCACATTAAAGTCGAAATGAAGAGTGAGAGCAGTCATTCTATTCAATTGTAGACGAAATTGGTGTAATGAGAAGGAACACATTTTTCTTTCCGTCCTACACTCCATCTTGTCTTTCTATGAATTCCCATCGAAAGAAAGAGAAAAAGAAAACAAGAGATTGGGAGCACAAGTTTATCCAGTGGGGTTGTTCATGAGTATTTTAACCTAACACTTCACACAAAGATCTGATCAGTATTTCAAACAGTCACTCGGAATTGGAACCGCAGAAAATTTCTCCAATGAAATGAACCTTTCATTCTTCACCAATTTCTGCTGTGTGTGAATCATGCAACGATCCATCATCCAACGTGATCACTGACTGTGAGCGTGCCAACTGTATAAGATTTAGCAACTTCCTTCAGCAATCACAGCTTCTGTCATTTGTTGCCCCAGGTCACAGCACATTTCTTTTTCCTGTGTTTATGAGCTTTGTTCATAATCTGTCTGATCTGTTTAATAAACTTTTCCTGTCACTTCATCCCATCCCCTCACAATTTTGAACTTATGAATAAAATAAGGCGTTAGATGAAATGTTAAACCAAGTGGAAGTATGCTATTCAGCCCAAGGAGTCTGCTCAACCATTCAACGAACTCATGGTTGATCTGATTTGGAGATGCCGGTGTTGAACGAAGTAAAATATCACACAACACGAGGTTAGAGTCCAGCAGGTTTACGTGGAAGCTCTAGCTTTCTGAGCGATGCTCCTTCATCAGGTGATAGTCACCTGACTATCACCTGATGAAGGAGTGTCGCTCCGAAAGCTAATGTGCTTCCAATTAAACCTGTTGGACTATAACCTAGTGTTGTGTGATTCTTCACATAGTTGGTCTGATAATCTTGAATTCCTTTCTGCTCATTTAGCTCGAAAAGTTTCATCACCTTTCTGATTAACTATCTGGCACAGTTTGAAAATACCCAACCACACAGTCTCAACAGCGGTTACTGGAAAATGCCACAGTTTCATAGACCCCTGAGCAAAGAACTTACTCCTCATTTCTGAATTAAATGGGCAATATCTAATTCTGAGATTATGTCCTCTTGTGCTCTCTTCAGAGCATAGGGCAAGCCAAATGCTCGTATCTACCCTGTCAAGATCCTACGACTATTGAACATTTATAATTGTTACTATGTAATTATAAATTTCCCCGACTCCTCCTTTGTTTGAAGGAGAATAATCCCAGCCTAACCAATTTTTCCACGAAGTTCTACTGTATTCAGAGTTAGCAACATGTTAGTAAGTCTGCGCTACCCCTTATAGCATCCTTACATATTATTAAGACAGGTGGAGAAATTTCAGCGAGGAAACGGGTTGAAATTTCAGGCGCAGACGGGAATTGAAACTTGAAATCAGAAAGCGATTAGAATCGGATTGACCCCCAGAAGGACTAAATACAGGAAAGATATCTCTGACAAATCAGAATCTAATCATGTTCGATTGACATTCAATGGCTTCAATGTTACTGAATTCCTCCGTGTAGTCGTCCTCGGAGCTAGTATTTAGGAAAAATGGAACCTGACCGCCCGTATAAAGAAGTTGACGACAAAAACCTGTCCGTGGGTCAACTTTGTTTGATTATTAACTCAACTCTTGTCTCCGTGAAGCCTACATCGTCCGCAACGCACAAATTAGATGTTTAGCAGAACTCTCTCCATTTGCCAAGGTGGGTGCAGCTTCAACACCACTGAAGGAACTGGACACCCTCCACGACAATGCAGTCACTTAACTGTATATTGTTCAACACCTGACTATTTATTCCCTTAACTGTTAAGGCACAATTGAAGCAGAGTGCACCACATAGAAGATTCACTGGAGTTAGTTATCGAGGCTTTGTTGACAGAACCTTCAAAGCTCAAAAACTGCACCGACCATAAGGACAAGTTAGAAGATGTGCTGAACCTTCACCATTTGCAAATTAGCGTCCAAGGCTCATACCAGCATGATTTGGAGAGGAATCAGTGGTAAATTCATTGAGTGGTGAAGTAGTTTGATGGGCAAAGATTTATACTTCAGCCCTCTATCTTTCATCTTTCAATGTTTAAAAAAATAGATTATTGCATAGACCAGACCTGTGCTCGTTCCTTTAGTTGTTTCCTAAACTGGCGGTTGCTAAAGATCGAATATCATCCACAGTCTGTGGTCAACAATAGAAAATATCCAAAACCCTCTCGAACAACTGATCTCCCTGTCCCTGTGTTCAGGGATCTGTGAATGCCCATTCCAAGATCTCTTTGTTCCTGTTCACCAATCAGAATCCTCACGGTTATTGTTACAACTCCCCAAATTCACCACCACTCATTGGTCTGGATTCAATTCCATTCACCATTTTGCCTTTTCACATGATGTATACATCCCTGCGGTCCCTGACATTATTCATCAGAGTCAACCACACGACTATGTATCGTCAGTAAACTTCTAAATCATGACTTCTAATAAAAAAGTTTGAATTATTGATCTACATCAGGAAACAGTGGTACTTCACTGGGAAAAAGCAACCAAACATGGTTCCTTTCTGCATGGGATGAACAACTCCAAGGGTTGCTAGCCCAGTATCTCGCCACTACATTTGCAGATGACACAAAGATTGGTGGAGTAGCCAGAAAACATAGAGGACAGTCAAAGAATGAAGCGGAATATGGATAGACAGAAGAGTTGAGCAGAGAAGTGGCAAATGGTGTTCCATCCAAGCAAATGTGAGGTGATGATTTAGGGAAGTCTAATTCCAGAGCCAAGTATACAGTAAATGGAAGAGCTTGGGTAAACTTGATGAGAAGAGAGATCTGGGAGTTCAGGTCCTTTGTACCCTGAAGGTGACTGCACAGGTGGATAGAGTGGTCAAGAAGGCATATGGCATGCTTGCCTTGACCGGATAGGGCATTGAGTATAAGAGCAGGCAAGCCCTGCTAAAATTGTACATGAGTTTGTTTCGGCCGCGTTTAGAATACTCTGTGCAGTTCTGGTCGCCAAAGTACCAAAATTATGTGGACGTTTAGGAGAGAATGAGGAGAAGGTTTACGCAGATGTTGCCTGGTATGGAAGATGCAATCTCTGAAGAGAGGTTGAGTCGATTACTTCTGCTTTCATTAGGCAAAAACGAGATTGAGGGGATCTGATTGAGGTCTACAATATCATGACGGGTACAGACAGGATGGATAGAGATAAGCTTTTTCCCAAGATGAGGGCTTCAATAATGAGAGGTCATGCATTCAATGAGAGGTGAAACTTTTAACGGAGATAGACATGGAAAGTATTTTACACAGAGGGTGGTAGGTGCTGGAATGCGTTGCCAGCAGAGGTAGTAGAGGCAGACATGATAGATTCATTTCAGGTGCGCCTGGACAGATGCATGAGTAAGTGAGAAGCAGAGGGATACGGATGCTTAGAAATTGGGCGACATGTTTAGTGAGTTGATTTGGACCGGCTCAGGTACGGCAAGGAAGAATCTAATGACTATTCTATATCCATTGACAATTGTTGAAAAAAAAATTCCAATGATGTCATTTCGGGATGGAATTTGCTATCCTTACTTGGTCTGGCCTGCATGTGGATGAGATTGATCGATTTCGACAAAACATTAAAGACTCGGGGGACAGTACAGGATATTGTCGAAAAGTATGCTTCAATAGCATTTTAGCTTAACATTGGCACAGCCGCCCATATCCAACCAGAAATGGGGGTAGGAATGTGTGCGCGGAGTTACTCTCTGGCTCCAGTGATGCAATAGGTGAGCATCCTGTCCTTCTGTGATGGGAAAGAGGCGCAAGACATTCCTCGGTTGAGTGTGCTCCCACTAAAGGGAATGGTTGTCTCCGTTGATACTATCATAGCGATTTCTGGCGCATCTTTTTAAGACAGCTGAGTGGCACAGGTGGAGCGTGTTGAGACCTTAACTTTGTAGTGATGGGTTTAAAACTGATTTTGCTGTTTGGATCTGTGTTTCCGACACTGGTGGTGGCAGCTATATTTGCTCGCATCAGCTCAGTATCAGTTTCTTCCACACAGTCAAGACTTCAACCAGGAGAAGGTGGTGTTGGGGTGATATATTAAACTAGTCATATTTGGGGGTTGGGACACGGAAACGGTGATGTTTACGTTCGATGATTAAAACATGAAATACAAGCCTGACCTCAGGAACAGAGATCATGACTTTAATTTCCTGCAATCCCATTCATTCACGTCCCTTTTGCAGGGGATTGAACCATCTTCAACCAGTCCTGCCTACGAATGACTCCAGGAGCAGAAAACCATGAGCTGACCCTTAATTCAAGAATCCCCACCGCGTGGGGAAGCAGTCTAATCGGCCCTTCCAGTCCACACGGTCCATCCGAAGCGCATCCCACCAGACCCCACGGTATTCCCTGTCCCATAAGCCTGCATTTCCCATTGTTGATCCCTGTAACTGGCACATCTTTGGTCAGAGGGAGAAATAAAAACGCAAACACACAGAGAATGTGCAGACTGCCCACAGACAGACACCCGAGGCTGGGATCGCACCCGGGTTTGTAGTGGAGCCAGACAGCAACAAACAAGGGGCGAAGAATAAATGTTGTCCTAACCAGTGATAATCACACCCTGTGGGTGAATGAGGAAGAATAAAAAAAATTCACAACATGGAAAACAGGATTTGTATCTGTGTGGACACAAGTTGAAAGGATCGTTCACCCTGGGTTGTAAAAAGGACACTGATACCACAGAGAAAGCAAGGCAATGTGGGAACTGCTGGAAGCGATTCAATTAACCACAGAAATGGAATATCATTTAACCAGTAACACTGGGGAGAGGCCGTTCACCAGTCCCGTGTTTGGGAAGGGATCACTGAGCAAAACAACCTCCGGAGACTCCAACAGGATTACATATCCCATCAGGTGTTCGATTATGATGTCAATGCGCATTTAATCCCAACCAGCCGCCTGCTCCAGAGCGTCAATCAGACTCATACAACATGTAAACAGGCCTGTTAGTCCAACCGATCCATGCTGAACATACTGCCAAACTAACCCATTCCCATCTGCCTCCTCCTGTACCCGCTGAGTGGTTATAATGCCCTTGTAGTTTTATTACTGTGTTGTTAATCCAAAACCCAGGTAATATTTTGGGGACAAAGAGTTCAGGTCCTGGCATGACAGATAGTGGAGTTTGAATTCAATAAGCACCTGGAATTGAAGAGTCTCGTGATGACCTGAGTCAGTTGTTTGGAAAATCCCATCTGATTCACTCATGCCAGTTCGGGATACAAACTGTCATATTCATCTGCTCTGTCCCACAGGAGACTCCAGATGGATAATACCGTGGTTGACTCTTAAATGCCCTCTGGGATATAACTGACATACTCAGCATGAATAAATTTATTTTAACAATCCGAATTTCCCATTCATGTTTGGAATTAATTGTCCATTAAATGTTGCAAACATACCCTCATCCATCACTTCCTCGGCAAGTTAATTACACACGTAAAACACATTCCCTTTAAAAATGCCGCACATGTCTTTTTTTAAAAATCTCTCTTTTCATCTTAAACATATGCCCTCTCGTCTTGAAATTCCCCTCCTAGGAAAAGGCCGCTATCGTTAACTCAAAACTTGACTCTCAATAATTCATAAACTTCTGTCAGGTCGCCGTTCAAACCCCTAACCTAGAGTGAAAACAGTCTCAACTGGGAGAAAGTGAGAACTGCAGATGGGAGATCAGAGTCGAGAGTGTTGTGCTGGGAAAGCACAGCAGATCAGGCAGCATTTGAGGAGCAGGACAATCGACGTTTCGGGGAAGAGCCTAATGAACGACACTTGTGTGAAAAAATGATTCTCCTGCTCCTCGGATGCTGCCTTACCTGATGTGGTTTTCCAGCACCCCAATCTCGAATCTGAAAATAGTCTCAACCTATCCAGCCTTTCATTATAACTCAAAACGTCCACTAGCAACAAGCGTGCACACCTTTTGTGAACCTATTCAAGCTGAATAATATCATTCCCACAACTGGGCGACCAGAACTGGACATAATATTCCAGAAGAGGCCGCATCAATGTCCTGCAAAACTTCAACATAACTTGCCAACTGCTGTACACAAATGACTGATCAATGAAGGGAAGTCGGTTAAATGCCTTTGAACCATCTTGTCTGTTGGTAATGCAAAGTACAAGGAATTATGTACCTGCACACTGAGCTTCCATGCTCTCCAACATTACGCAAAGCCATACTCTTTTTGTTGGACCAAAATGCAATACCTTCCGTTTATCCAGATTGAACTCCATGTTACATTTTTCAGTACAACGACTCATTGGATTAAGATCCTTTTGAAACTTAGATAATCTTCATCACTGTCTCCAATACTGGTATCGCCTGCAAACCTCCGAAGCATGCCTGCAGTGAGTTCCACTGTTTTCTCATTTAGATCAATGATTCATATTTACTTGGAGTTGCCGTGATTTAGCAGTGTGCAGATCACACAACAGTTAGTCATGCAATTAACCATGAGGAAGAAAGCCACAGACTGCTGGGAGATATTAAACAATTGGAAATAAAAATGGTGAAAGCAATTCATTCCAGGGAAGTGGGTGATAGTGAAGCAAAATTAAACTTCAAACCAGCTGCCCCCGCTACAGTTGTGGCACTCAGCTGTCTCAGCAAGATGCACTGTAGATTGCTGTTATTATAATCGGGAACAGATTTTCCCCTCTGCCCCGCCTTTGACCAGAAGCACACCCAACCTCGGAATTGCTTGCGCCTCGAAACCATCATAGAAACACCGTGCATTCTCCAGTTGCGTCACTTGAGCCATCGAGTATCTCTGCAACCTCATTCCCATCTTGATTTCAAGTTGGTTATTCGCGACTGCGCCACTCATTTCCTCTGATTCTGGGACTGGGAACTCGGACTGTGTGGCAGCAGTGGTTACTGCCTTGTGTGGGGAAACTTGAGAAGTAACCGATGGTAAACTGCATTGCTATTGAACTATATATTTCAACAAAAGCTTGGGAAAAACAATGACTGTAGATGCTGGAAACCAGATTCTTGATTAGTGGTGCTGGAGGAGCACAGCAGTTCAGGCAGTATCCGAGGAGCAGTAAAATCGACGTTTCGGGCATAAGCTCGTCATCAAGAATACAGGCAAAGATTCTGAAGGGTGGAGAGATAAGTGAGAGGAGGGTGGGGGTGGGGAGAAAGTAGCACAGAGTACAATAGGTGAGTGGGGGAGGGGATGAATGTGATAGGTCGGGGTGAGGGTGGAATGGATAGGTGGAATAGATGATAGGCAGGTAGGACAAGTCAGGACAAGTCATGGGGACAGTGCTGAGCTGGAAGTTTGGAAATGGCGTGAGGTGGGGAAGGGGAAATGAGGAAACTGTTGAAGTCCACATTGATGCCCTGGGGTTGAAGTGTTCCGAGGCGGAAGATGAGGCGTTCTTCCTCCAGGTGTCTGGTGGTGAGGGAGCGGCGATGAAGGAGGCCCAAGACCTCCATGACTTCGGCAGAGTGGGAGCGAGAGTTGAAATGTTGGGGCACAGGTCTGTGTTGTTGATTGGTGTGCGTGTCCCAGAGATGTTCCCGAAAGCGCTCTGCTCAGAGGCGCCCAGTCTCCCCAATGTACAGGAGATCGCATCGGGAGCAACGGATACAATAAATGATATTGGTGGATGTGCAGGTAAGAAAAGCTGTACTGTCCCCGGAATCTTTGTTGTTTTGGAGAAATCTATTCATCTCAGCCCGAAACACATTAATGATGGAATCAACGCAGCCACTGGGGGAACCGATGTTAAACGGTCAGTCCATTCTGAGTTCCCACATATCTGCTACTGTTCGCTGAGCACTGATTTTGTGCATTTGGTGCTCTGCCTAACATTCCTTATGATACTGCACTTATTAGGTGCGTTTGCTGTGTTCGTCTGTGGGTCGCCATGATCGTATAGTGGTTAGTATTCTGTGTTGTGGCCGCAGCAACAGCGGTTCGAATCCCAGTCACGGCCGTAATTGTGCTGTATCACAGTCTTTTGTGAAACACAAAGGAATCAGTTGTTTTAAAGTTTTGATTTTCTCCAACGTGATGTTTCTTCCTTCAAGCTCTGCTCGCTCACATCTCTGTGTTTCATATGTCAGAATTCAAATCCACCCGTTCTCAGAGATTTCTTCCCTCCTCCGATCACTAACCGAACTTTCCATCCCATCCCCGCATTTCATTCATTTGGAGATGCCGGTGTTGGACTATGGAGTACAAAGTTAAACATGACCCAACACCAGGTTATGGTCTTACAGGTTTAATTGAAGCACTAGCTTTTGGAGCGCTGCTCTTTCATCATGTGTTTGCGGAGTCATTTCCTATTTCACTAAGCTATTGCAGAATCTAATACAGACTCTCCCATTGATACCGATCAGTCTGTGTGGCTGGGGTCACTGTTGCTGGGTGAACGTGCCCCAACCCCACCATCGGGACCTGCGGACCATTTGATCCATTTGGTTACCACTGTTGTGAGATCAATACACATGTAGTAGATTTTACTGATATGGACCAGATATTATTGGGGGGGTGGGGTCAAGCTCAGGAAAATGTCACAGAACAGTATCGGGGAAAAGCGACTTTATTGGATAAGATCAGATTCACTGATTTTCTGCAATGCCCGAGCACGATTATCACTGAACACTGGTCTGTTTATTCAGACACCACGGACTCGGGTTTGACTCCGACCATGCTCGGTGGTAGAATTGGGATTCAATAAATATCTGGAATTACGAATCTAATAACTCCTATAAATCCGCGGCCAATTGTTGAAAACAACAAAACCATCTGACCTCATTTAAGGAATGTAACTGCCATTCTTACCTGTTTGAGCCTCCATGTGACTCCAGACTCACTACAATATGGTTGAGTTTCAAATGCCCGCTCTGCAATTAGGGATACCAATCAATACTGCCGAGCCAGCGACGCCCTCATACTGTAACAGAATAGAAAATAAGTTCATTCGGCCCTAGCTAGATTACTGCGTGCAGTTCTGCAATTCAGAGTACTGCATGGATGTGATCGCACTGGGAACGTTGCAATAGAGATTCACTGGGATATTGTCTGGGCTGAAGAGTTTCAGTTGTGAGGAGAGATTGGACAGACGGGTTGTTTGTCACCGAGCAGAGGAGATTGGAGAAGTCATGACTGAGATGTACTTAATAATGAGCGATATGGATAGGATAGACTGAAAGAATTGTTTCTAATTGATGGAGAGATCGAACACTGGGGCCAAGAGATTTCGGGAAAAGGCAGAAAGGTTTGAGTAGATTTGCGGAAAGGGTCAGAGAGGCGGAAATCATTCTAACCTTAGAAAAAAATTGAGATGTTAATTTGTGATGCCAAAACATGTAAGATTATGGGCTAAACGATGGAATACTTGATTCAGATCGTTAAGCAGTTGTGTTTGACAAGCGCGGCCACAACAGGCTGAAGGGTCTCCTTCGATGTTGTTGTCCTCCACAGTATCGTGGTTAGTGTCCCCTCCTGTCACAGGGCTCAATTCTCCGCTGGGGGCATCGTAAAGGTTTTAAACCTGTCGCTCTGTTCACCAGTGAAGTTTATTAATTCCTGGCCTTGCATTCTCGATGGGACATGTCACAGGAAGGACAGTGCTGTCTGAATCAGCGTGGGGAAGGTCTGCAGCTCCTGGGGAGAGAGAGTGTCAGTGACAGTGCAAACACGTAACTTCAGCCAACTGCACATTGTGTTTGTGTTGCAATGAAAACCATTTTCTAGAGTTGTTCCTGACTGATATGTTTATTTAAAGCAGGAATCTGAGGAAGAAAAGAGCAAACCCATTCAGACCTGAGTGCAGAAACATTTCCAGCAGCACTCATGAGGTTGTCCAGCGCAGGACCGCGTTTGTATGGATTGAATTCAGGTTGCTGGGCGCAGCTTGCTTTCACTCGGCTGAGTTACCAGTGTGTAAATGATACAGATTGTCTTCACTATGATGGTCCATTTGCTCAGTGGTTTGTACTGCTGTTAAGTCTGTAGGTTTGGTAGATTGGTCATGTTAAATTGCGCTGATGTGTCCAGGGAGTGAATTCTGTAAGTTAAGTGAATTAGCCATGGGTAACGCAGTGATAAGGTCAGCAGTCACACGTTGCTAGGTTTTATTCCAACAGGTTTATTTGAAATCACAATCCAGAGACCTGCGGGGATAGAGACGGGAGCTAGGTCTGGTTGAGATGCTGTTCGGAGTCTCCCTACAGACTCGATTGGCTGAACTGCATTTTCTGCATTGTAGGGGGAATCTGTGATTCTATCAGAAGGACACTGCCAGCGTTTACTGGCCCGTTAAGACATTAGAGACGATACTGACGGCGTTTAGTGTGGATGGACTTTTAATTTTTTGTTTTAAAAAATTTGACACTGAACCAAGGAAAACCGAATGTAAGATTTCCAGAGTAGGTGAGGTTTGGAGAGAGTAAATATGTGGTAAATTCACTCTTTCAAGTTCGTACATTTCTGAACGTCAGGCTTTCAAAACCATCGATGTAGGACAAATAAATGATGGGAGCAGAATTTCTGTCACTCAGACAATCCGTTTCCAAAATATTTGGAAAGGCACATTTAGAGACACACAAGCAGTGAGTTTCACCAGGAGAGAGACAGCCTGTGGCCAGGTAAAAGTGTAAAAGTGGGGTGTGGTAGATTGGTACAGTGGGGTAGAAGGTGCGAGGAAACAATATCTAATTTGGACGACTTCACATGCAAAGAAATATCGGAAACCTCTGCAGCTGTGTAAGATTCAGCAATAAAAAACCTCAGAGTTTTGAAAGATTTCTATGAATTTTCCACATGAAGCATTATCAATGGAACTGAGCAGATTTGGCATATTGTAAAGGCAAACTATTCCATAATGAATAGGAAGTGACCCGTCTCTTAGAGATCGATTTCCTGCTTTAATCCCATGGTTTAAAGGTGGGAGGACGTTCGCCATGATGTTGGGTTCATTTGACACCCACTGAAATCAGCCAAAGTAACTGAGCATCAAAACTGGCATCTTGTTTTGTAGTTCAACCTTCTGTTTTTCTCATCAGCATTTTCTTTAAGCTGAAATAAATTCGGAGCAATATTGAATGCAACATTTAACATTCCAATCACATAAATCCAATTCAATTCCGATCATTGGAATGAACAGAGTGAAGTTGCAGCAAAATTAATAAAATGAAACGAACAAAACTGCATTTCCGGGAATTTTACCCAGTTCAGATTCAGCCATATGAGAAAGACCATCGAGCTAAAACATCACCTTCACTTCTCTCTCCATATATAGTTTTTCACGTGAGAGAGAAACTATCTGAAGAAATTATGCATCAAGACGAAATGTGCGTGTGAATGTGACGGGATTTTCATGCTTGCTGGGTCATTCTGAGACAGTTCCGACTCGAAATAAATCAAGGACAAGATATTCCTTCCAAGGACGAGGTCAATCCCTTGGGTTTTGCTGGTATTATTATTCTGCTGAAAGCAGAAACATAATGGCGTGGAGTCCATTCCGCTCAGGAAATTTCTTATCCCCTCGGTGCACCATATGTGATCTTGACGGGGTCACATGTGAGCGCCTTTGCAATGGGCTGTAGTCTCCCAGGAGTTCAGGCGACGGGTTGTTCTTCCATTGTGCTGGTGTGGATTTGAATCCTACTCTGGCTGTTACTTCTATGAAACGCAGCTGTGGTTTCCCTTTGTGCCTCGCATCTTTAGGATACATTGGATGGAGAATCTTCCTCTTGCCCTTCATTGCACCAGAGAATTGTGATAAATCGATACCTCATCAAAGTCGAAGTAGAGCAATTTGGTTCTGTTGTAAGTTACATTGGGATAATGAAAAGTTGGGCAAACGTTTCTATTCTCTTTTCATTCTATCTTGACTTTCTATGAATTTACATCGAATGAAAGGGGAACAAATAAGGAGAGTTCGGGTGCAATAGTTTATCCAGTGGGCTTGTGAATTTTAGTGTAATACACCACACAAAGTTCTGATCAGTATTTTAAACAGTCAGTTGAATTGGAACAGCAGAAAACTTTTCCAATGAAACGAACCTTTCATTCTTTCACAACCTTTTGCTGTGTGAATCATACCGCGACCATCATCCATCGTGATCACCAAGTTGGCAACAATATTAGATCTACCAATTTTCTTTAGCAATCACAACATGTGCACATACCCATCTGCGGTGTGCACAGTGCCATTTGTTGTCTCCAGGCCACAGCACATTTCTTGTTTATGAACTTATGAGCCTAGTTCCTGATCTGTCTGATCAGTTTGAAAACCTTTTCTATCTCTTCATCCCATCCTTTTAGAATTCTAAAGATATCAATGAAATAAGGCGTTAGACCAAATGATGTAGGATTGGAAGTCGGCCATTCAGCCCCTCGAGTCTGCTCCACCATTCAACGAACTAATGGCTGATCTGATAATCCTCAACTCCATTCTCCAGCATTGCCTCGACAAAGCTTCATCGCCGTTATGGTTAAATATCTGTCTGGCACAGTTTGAAAATACACAACAACTCAGCCTCAAGAACAATTTCGACAAGGAGTTCTACCGATTCATTAGCCCCTGAGCAAAGAAATTACCCCTCAGTCCTGAATTAAATCGGCAATACCTAATTCTGAGTTCATGTCCTCTGGTGCTCTCCTCATACCAGAGGGTGAACCACCAGCCCGTAACTACCCTGTCAATGAATATTGAACGATTATAAATGTTATTATGTTTCCAGGAGAATAATCCCAGCCTAACCAATCATTCCAAGAACCTACATTTTCTCCAGTGTTGGCAACATGTCCGTAAATCTCTGCTGTCCCTGCAGCGTCCTTACATATTATGAAGGCAGGTGGAGACATTTATGCAAAGAAACGGTTGAAATTTCAAGCACAGACGGGAACTGGATCTTCAAATCAGACAGCGACTGGAATCAGATCGGTCCACACAAGGACGAAATAGAGTAATGATCACTCTCACAAATGAGAAACTAATCATATCGCATTGACTTCAATAACTTTACTGTCAACAAATTACCCCATGTAATTGTCCACAGAGCTATTATTTCGGGGGAAAACATATAGAATCTGGATACATAAACACTTTGACAACAACAACATGTTCTTGAGACATTCTTTTGATTATATACTCAACTCATTCCTCCGTGAATCCTACATCGTTGGCAAGGCACAAATGAGACGAGTAACATAACTCTCTCCATTTGCCTAGATGGGTGTATCTTCAATAACACTTGAGGAACTGGACACCGTCCACAACAATGCAGTCACTTGAATGTACCCTCTTCAACACCTACAATATTCATTCCCTTCACCGTTAAGGCACAATTACAGCAGAGTGCACCAACTACAAGATGCACTGCAGTAAGTCATTCGGGCATGTTTGACAGAACCTTCAAAGCACAACAGCTGTATTAACGACAAGGACAAGTTTGGATGATGCAATTAAATGCCACCATTTGCAAGTTCCCTTCAAGGCCCATAGCACCCTGACTTGGAAAGGAATCAGTGAGAAACTCATTGGTGAAACGGTCTTGATGGGCAAAGTTGCATACTTCAGCCTGTCATCTTTTATCTTCCAATTTTAAGAAAAATGTTGATTTCTGCTGTGACCAGAGTTGTGCTCAGTCGTTTAGCTGATCCCTAAACTGGTGGTTGCTAACGTTCTGCTATCATCCACAGCCTGTGGTCAACAATAGAAAATATCCGAAAACCCACTCAAGCAACTGACTCCCCTCAAGATTAGAGTGGTGTTGGAGAAGCACAGCAGGTCCGTCAGCATTTGAGGAGCAGGAAAAATGGACGTTTCAGCCAAAAGCCCTTCATCAGGAATGAGACTGGGAGCATATGGGATGGAGAGATAAATGGGAAGGATGTGGGGCTGGGGAGAAGGTAGCTGAGAGTGCTGTAAGTGGATGCAGGCGGGGGGTGAACATGAAATGTCAGAGAAGAAGGTGGAGTGGATAGGTGGGATTGAAGATGCACAGTTGGGGCAAGTCTTTCGGATAGTGTTGAGCTGGAAGGTGGGAACTGGGGTTAGGTAGGGGGACGGCAAATGAGGCAACGGGTGAAGTCCAAATTGATGCCATTGGTTTGAAAGTTCCCCAGGCGTATGATGAAGCTTTCTTCCTCCAGGCATCGGTTCATGAGGCAGTGGCGATACAGGGGGTCAGGACCTGCATGTCCTCGGGAGAGTGGAGGATAGTTGAATTGTTTGGCCATGGGTCACTGGGGTTGATTCTTGCGGGTATCCTGTAAATATTCGCGGAAGTGCTCTGTGAGAACACATCTCCTCTCTACAACTAAGAGGGGACCACACTGGGAGGAACGTATGCAAGAACTGACATGTGTGGAAGTGCAGGAGAAACTTTGATGGATGTGGAGGCCTCCATTTGAGCCTTGGACAGAGGTGGGGAGGTCGATGTGGATGCAGGTTTTGCAATTGCTGCAGTGACAGGGGAAGTTGCCAAGTGGGAAAGGTGGGTCATTGGAGGGCGTGGCCTTGACCATGTAGTCCCAGAGCGAATGGTCTTGGCGGAAAGTGGATAGGGGTTGGGAGGGGAACATATGTTGTGGTTCTGATAGCCAAGCTGGGAATTTGTCTTGCAAACGTTTCGTCCCCTGTCTAGGGGACATCCTCAGTGCTTGGGAGCCTCCTGTGAAGCGCTTCTGTGCAGTTTCTTCCGGCATTTATACTGGCCTGTCTCTGCCGCTTCCGGTTGTCAGTTTGAGCTGTCCGCTGTAGTGGCCGGTATATTGGGTCCAGGTCGATGTGTTTGTTGATAGAGTCTGTGGGTGAGTGCCATGCCTCCAGGAATTCCCTGGCTGTTCTCTGTTTGGCGTGTCCTATAATGGTAGTGTTGTCCCAGTCGAATTCATGTTGCTTGTCATCTGTGTATGTGGCTACTAAGGATAGCTGGTTGTGTCGTTTCGTGGCAAGTTGGTGGTCGTGTATACGGGTCGTTAACTGTCTTCCTGTTTGTCCGATGTTGTGTTTTGTGCAGTCCTTGCATGGGACTTTGTACACTACATTAGTTTTGCTCATTTTGGGTATCGGGTCCTTCATTCTGGTGAGTTGTTGTCTGAGAGTGGCTGTTGGTTTGTGTGCTGTTATGAGTCCTAGTGGTTGCAGTAGTCTGGCTGTCAGTTCAGAAATGCTCCTGATGTATGGTAGTGTGGCTAGTCCTTTGGGTTGCGGCATGTCCTCGTTCCGTTGTCTCTCCCTTAGGCATCTGTTGAAATTGTGACGGTATCCATTGTGGCGAATACCTTGTATAGGTGTTCCTCTTCCACTTTTTGCAGTTCTGGTGTGCTGCAGTGTGTTGTGGCCCTTTTGAATAGTGTCTTAATGCAACTTCGTTTTTGTGTGTTGGGGTGGTTGCTTTCATAGTTTAGGACTTGGGTTGTGTGTGTGGCTTTCCTGTAAACCTTTGTGGTGAATTCTCCGTCTGGTGTTCTCTGTACCATCACGTCTAGGAATGGGAGAGACAACAGTTAACGACCCGTATACATGAGTACCAACTCGCCACGGAACGACACGACCAGCTATCCTTAGTAGCCACACACACAGACGACAAGCAACATGAATTCGACTGGGACAACACTACCATTACAGGGGAAGCCAAACAGAGAACAGCCAGGGAATTCCTAGAGGCATGGCACTCATCCACAGACTCTATCAACAAACATATCGACCTGGACCCAATATACCGGCCACTACAGCGGTCAACTCGAACTGACAACTGGAAGCAGCAGACACAGGCCAGTATAAATGCCGGAGGAAACAGCACAGGAGCGCTTCACAGCAGGCTCCCAAGCACTGAGGATGTCACCTAGACAGGGGACGAAACGTTTGCAAGACAAATTCCCAGCTCGGCGAACAGAACCACAACAACAACCCGAGCTACAAATCTTCTACCAAACATTGAAAGGGAACATATCCCTGGTGTTAGAATCCGTTTAGAGGTGGCGATACTGTCAGTGGATGGTGTGATTTATGCAGAGGTTGGAGGGCTAGAAGATAAGGACCAGGGAGTTTCTGTCCTTGTTGTGGTTGGACGTGTGGGGTTCATGGGCGGAGGTACGGCACATGGATGAGGTGCGTTGGAGGGCATCTTCAACCACATCGGAGGGGAAATTCCTGTCTTTAAAGATGGAGGCTATCTGGTGTGTTCTGTGATGGAGCTGGACCTTGGGGAGCAGATGCGATTGAGGTGGAGGAATTGGGAATACAGGATAACATTTGCTCAAGAGGTGGTGTGGGAGGAGGTATAATCCAGACAGCTGTGGGGATCAGTGGGTTTGTAAAAGGTGTCAGCAACACTGACCTCGAGGGATATATTTCCTGCCCCACCCTATCCACTTTTCACAATAACTGCTTCCTCCACGACTACCTAGTCACGTCCAAGCCGTCCAATGACCCATCCTCCCCTCGTGGCACCTTCCCTTGCCACCACAGGAATTGCAAAACCTGTACCAACATCTTCCCTCTCACATCCTTCCAAGGCTCCAATGAGCCTTCCACATCCATCAAATGTGCACTTCCACACCAGTCATTTATTGCATCTGTTGCTCGCGATGCGGTCTCCTCTACATTGGGGCCAACAGACACCTTCTCGCAGAGCGCTTCAGAGAACTTTTCCAGGGCACTCGCAACATTCAACCCCAATGCCCCATGACCAAAAACATCAACTACCCCCCCCCCCCACGACTGTCCCAAGGACATGCAATTCCTGGGTCTCCTCCACTGACATTCCCTCACCACTGGACGCCAGATCTTCCACCTCGGGACCTTTCAACACCAGGGCATCAACTTGGTCTTCACCAGTTTCCTCATCTCCCCACGCCCACCTCATCCGAGTTCCAACTTTCTAACTTAGCACCATGCTACTGACCTGTCCCACCTGTCTGTCTTCCTTCCTACCTATCCACTCCACCCTCTTCTCCGACCTATCACCTTTCACCCCATCTCCATCCACCTCTTGCACTCTCAGCTAAATTCTTCCCAGAACCATCCTCCGTTTATCTCTCCACCCTCGAGGCTCCCAGCTTTATTCCTGATGAAGGGCTTTTTCCCGAAACGTTTTTTTTTCTGCAAATCGGATGGTGCCTGACCTGCTCTGCTTCTTCAGCACCCGTCCAATCTTGATTCTGATTTCCAGCAGCTGCAGTACGCACTTCCGTCCATCTGATTCCTCCTCCATTGATCTTGAATAGGCCGTTGCTAAAGTTCCACCATCGTTTCCCTGCTCTTATATTCCTAGCTGCGGTCAAGAACAGAAAGTATCTCCAACCCCTCGAGACCACTTGATCCCTTGTCCAATCACCTTCAAATATTGTTGAATGTCTACTCCAATTTCTCTTTTATTACTTTAAACCACTCAGTATTCACACATTTATCATTGTTCCTCCCCAAATTCATTAATTATCACCCACTTCACTGGATTGAATTCCTTCCAGCACATTTTCTTGCCAATTGTTTCCAATCTCCCTGCAGTCCATGGCTTTCTTCCTCATGGTTAACGACATGACTAATTGTTACCTGATTTTCAAACTGCGAAATGATGGCCACGACAAATAAGTATAAATCATTGACCTATATGAGAAAAGAATGGAATTCATAGAAGCCAAGGTTCGTAAGCTTGGAGAGGACACCAGAATTGGAGACTGTAAAGAAGGTAATCTAAGTTTCCAGAAGGATCTTAATCCAATGCGTCTTTGGGCTGAAATATTTTACATAGAGTTCAATCTGGATAAATGGAAGGTATTGCGTTTTGCTACATCAAATAAGAGAAGGGTTTATACAATTAGTGCTAGGGCGTTGCATAATGTTGTGGAAAACGGAGGCCAGGGATGCAGTTAAATATTTCTTTTTAGTTTGCTTCACATATAGACAGAATAGTTAATAAAAAATTGTCATCCTGCCTGCGTTGCACAGTCCTTTGAGCGTAGGAGATAGTACGTCATGTTGAATGGAATAGGTCATTGTGTGAGGCCTCTTCTGGAGTACTGTGTCCAGTTCTTGTCGCCCAGTAATAGCAAGGACATTATTCAGCTGGAGTAGGTTTAGAAGACGTGTATCAGCATATTGGTAGTGGGGAAGTTTTGAGTTACAACGAAAGGCTGGATAGGCTGAGAATATTTTCACACGTGAACTGGAGTTTGAAAGGCGACCTGATAGAAATTTATAAATCATTGAGAGTTCGAATAGAATTAACTTTAACTGTCTTTTCTCAAAGCAGTGACACTTCAAGACGAGAGGGTAAATGTTTCAGGTGAAAAGAGAGCTATTTAAAATAAGACATGAGAGGCTGTTTTTAACAGAGGATGGTTTATGTGTGCAATTCACTTCCTGAGGCAGTGATGAATGAAAGTACATTTACAATATTTACAGGATATTTGGATCGATAAATGCATTGGAAAGTTTCCGTGGGATTAGAAAAAAGCTATTCATTTATGCCTCGTCCATTATTTATTGCCCAGAGGGTAGTTCAGTATCAACCACGATATTATGGATCTGGAGCCATATACCAGACCAGAGAAGTATGGCTGTTTCCTTCCCTATTAGGCAGTAGTGAATCAGATCTACAACAACTGATTCAACATCATCATTAGACTCTTCAACTCGAGATATTTATTGAAATAAAATTCCAACATCTGCCATGCCAGGATTTGAACCGGTGCCCATAGAAGTATAGCTGGACATTCATATGAACAATGCAGTAATAATATCACAAGGGCATTATTAACCCTCAGCAGTTACAAGAGCCGTCAGATGCGACTCGTTTAGTTTGGCATTATGTTCAGTATGAGCTGGTAGGACTGAAAGGCCTGTTTTCATGTTGCGTGAGTCTATGACTTTGACGCTATGAAACCGGCAGCTGGTTGGGGTTAACAGCAGCGTTGACAGTTTAATTGATTTCCTTCTGGGATATGTAATCTTTCTGGTTACTCTGGAGTTTTTATTGCTCATTGAGCCCTCCCAACACACGGGACTGTTGAATAGTCTGTCCCCAGTTTGACTGAGTAAATGAGTTTCTACTGCAACAGGTAATTGAATCCCGCATTGCGCTGGTTTCTCTGTGATATTGGTGTCCTTGTATCTACCCAGGATGAACGATTGCCTCAAATAATGCCCACGCAGACATAAGTCCCGTTGTCCATTTGTGAACGTGTTTTTATTCGAACTGATATACCCACAGGGTGTGGATGTCGCTGGTCAGGACAGCATTTGTGGCTCATCCTGATTCGCTTATGCCTTGCTGCACGAGAGACATGGATTCGATCCCAGTCTTGTGTGACTGTGCGCAGGTTGCACATTCTCTCTTTGATTGTGTGAATTTCCTCCCACAGTCTGAAGGTGTGCAGGTTACAGGGATCAGCTATGGGAAATGAAGGGGAATAGAATAGGTATGGAGTGTGGGTCTGATAGGATGCGCTTCGGAGGGATGGTGTCGACTGGAATGGGCCGAATGTCCAGCCTACCTACAGCGTCGGCATTCTCGGATTAAGGGTCAGCTATGTTGTTCTGCACCTGGAATCGCAAGTAGGCAGGATTGGGTAAAGCTGGTAGCATCCCCTGCATAAGGGTCATGCATGAATGGGGTTGCAGGAAATTAAAGGCATGTTCTCTGTTCCTAAGGTCAGGCTTTCATTTCAGGTTTTATTCGTCGAACTTTAACATTACCAGTTCGGTGTGTGAGTGCCCAAGGATGACTCATTTATTATATAACCACAACACCACCTTCTCCAGGTTGCAGTATTTACTGGGAAGAAGAAACTGATCCTGAGCTGATGCAATCATAAGCAGCTGCTACTGCCAATGTCAAGAACACTGATCCAAATCGGAAAATGAAATTTCGAACATTGTCACCCCAAAGTTAAATGTTCAACACGCTTTAGATACGCCAGTTGGTTGCGTCAACAACATGTACTGCTTATGGCTATAATATTATAAATGGGGGCAAGTATTCCCTTCCACCTCGTTTTTGACCAGGAGCAGTCCCAAACTCGGAAATACACGCGCCACTCTCCCGTCATTCCATCCCAACTTCCAATTGGATCTTCATGCCTGCTTCAGTCGAGAACTTGAATGAAGTGTGATTGCGTGCAGCAGTTGTTATTGCCTTGTGTGGGCAAAGTGATGAAGTAGGCGATGTTAAACTATAATGCTATTGAAGCATATCCTGTACTGTCCCATGAGTTTGGAGAGTTTCATAAATCCCATTCTCCAACACTCTCATTCATGGAATCTCCACAGACTCTGGGAACGTTAAAGTTAAAGACTCAGTCCATTCAGAGTTCCCACATGCCTGTCATTAATTCCTGATATTGTATATTCTTCCTGACATTTCCTTTGCTACCATACTGGCTGCAGTTTACAAGCGTGGTCTGTGGAGTGCTGTAACCATTTAGTATTTTGTTTTCTGCGTTGTGGTTGCCGCGACTTCGTACCAAATCCATTTCATAGCGGTCAGTTCTCTCAAAGTTTTACTTTTGCTGAAATACGGTAAGAAATAACTCGTTTTTGCATGATAATGATCTCCGGGGTGATGATTTGTTTTCTTCGAATTTCGTTTTCTGATATTTCAGTGTTTCATGTATCAGCATTTCAACCCAAAAGTTCTGGAAGATGTCTCTTCCTCCCACTCGCCCTAACTCGCTTTCCTGTCCCTCGTCCCATTTGACTGAGGGATTGCACAATCTAACATACACTTACACGTTGATACCGTCCAGTCTGTGCCGTTGCACTCACTGTTACTGGGTGACCATGCCTCAATCTTTTCGTTGGCACTTTCAAATCATTCGATCCGTTTGGATATCGTGGCTGTGCAATCAATTCTCTTTTAGCAGCTTTTACTGACATGGACCAGAGATCATTGGAGCGTGTGGCTCAATAAGTTGACACAGAGAATAATTGGGGATAAGAGACTCTATTGGAAAAGATCAGCCATGACGGCTTTCTGCGATAGCCTACTGGTATTATCGCTGGATTGTTAACACAAAAGGCCAGGTCACGTTCTGGGGAGACGGGTTCGATTCTCACCACACCACGACGACGATAGAATGTAAATGCAAGAAATACTTCCAATTAAGAATACGCTAAATCCGTTGTCCGAAAATCCCATCTGTTTCACTGAAGGCCGTGAGGGAAGGAATCTGCCATCCTTAACTGCTCTGGACTCCAAGTGACTCCAGACCGCTTGGCAAAATATGCTGCAGAGACGCACCGCATGCTGGTGCAGAATGTTAAAAAAAAGGTTTATTCGACTCTACCTCGATAATTGTCTGCAATTCTTATAAGTCCAGGGATGTGATCACACTGGGAAAGGTGCAGGAGAGATTCACACGGATAGTGTCGAGGCTGAAGAGATTCAGTCAGGAAGAGAGACAGGTAAGACTGGGGTTGTTTGTCACGGTGCAGGGGCATTTGTGAAAAGGCATAGTTCAGATATACAAAATAATGAGGGGTGTGGATCAGGTAGACTGAACGTAACGTTTCCCATCGACGGAGAGTTCGATCACAGGGGGGCACAAATTTAATGAGAAAGACAGAAAGTTTTAAGTAGATGTGTGGAAAAGCGTTATAGGCCGGCAGGTTTTGGAATTTGCAACACTGTGTCTGTAAGGGTCACAGAGGCAGGGACCCTTTTAACCTGAAGTAATATTCAGATATGAATATGTTATGCCAATAACAATAAGGCTATCGGCTAAACGATTTGAGTCGTTAAGCAGTTGATTTTGACAAATGGAGATACAACTGGCTGAAGGGTCTCCTTTGAAACTGTTGTCCTCGGTAGTATAGTTGTTAGTGTCGCCGCATGTTATGCGGGAGATAAGAGCTCAATTCCTCGCTGGGGCAGCGCAAATGTTTTAAAACTGTCGCTAAAATTCCGAAGTGCGGGTTATTCATGCCTGTCCTTCCATTCGCCATGGGACATGTCACAGGAAGGACAGTGCTGTCTGAATCAGCGTGGGGAAGGTCTGCAGCTCCCGCTGAGACAGAGTGTCAGTGAAAGTACAAACACGTGACTTCCGCAACCTGCACCTTGTATCTGTACAGGAAAAAGAAACAGGGTAAACCAATTCAGATGTGAGTGCAGAAACATTTTCCGCAGCATCATGAGGAAAACTGACAAATGGCTCCGAGAAAGAGTTTGTCTTTCAGGACTGTTAGTTCACAGAGATGTTTTTGTTCCACTTAAGCCCTTAAGAAATTGAATAACAATTTAACTGAAGACTTGAAATTTTAGAACACACCAGGCGATGAGTCACGTGCTGGAAACTGTCTTTACAAGCCAGATGCTTGATGACTGATGATGATGCTGAATGGCTCAAAAGCCATTCGCCATGTTTTAAAAAACTCAATGAGTGTCATTTTTCAACTGAACCAGTAAGGTAAAAACAAAGCTACCAAGAAAATTTGCAAGCATTGTATCTGTCTTCCTTGTTGTGAAAGTGTTGAAATTCAGCTGTCTCACTGCTATTTCCAAATGTTGATTTCCAGTCAGGGAAAAAATATTTTTTGTTCCTTATGAAAGTCGGAAATTGAACATGAATTCCTGACATTACAAAACAGCAAAGGTATCAGTACTGTCAGAGTCAGTGAGAATTTCATATCGGAGATGAATTCAAATGGGAATAAACGTTGAAAGCAGTTGCCTTTGCCTGCTCAGACTCAGTATGACAAAAATGATTATTACTGAAACATTCAGTATTTTTCAAGGATCTAATAAGTTGAATGCACAAAGGTTGGATCTGTGACCAGAGTGCCTCGGATTGAAAGACTTGGAGATGCAGGTTTTGCACTGGGGTGTGCAAATTTGAAAATCACACAACACCAGGTTATATTCCAACAGGCTAAATTGGAAATACTAGCTTTCGGACCGCTGCTCATTCATCAGGTGGTTGTGGAGTACACAGTTGTAAGACACGGAATTTATAGCATATGTTTACAGTGTGATGTAACTGAAATTATACATTGAAAAATACCTTGATTATTTGCTAAGTCTCCGATCTGTTAGAATGACCATGTTAGCTTCACTTCTTTCATATGTAAAGCGCAAAACTTTTTATTTTAAAGTTACATTCTCAGGTGAACTTTAACAATTGGTGTCAGCCCCCGTGTGCTGCTGTCTGTTCCATAATGTTTAGAATGATTCTACTTTTATAAAATGAGCTAACACAGACTTACATGGATTCATGCAGTTTTTGAGCAAATTACGATGTAACTCTGCAAGTGCAAATTCACTCCACAAACGTATATGCGTGTGTGTGTGTGTGTGTGTGTGTGTGTGTGTGTGTGTGTGTGTGTGTGTGTGTGTATGTGTGTGTCGGAGGGTCTGTTTGTGTAGATAGGTAATGGGATCACCTGTACATTGACATGAGCCCAAGTTCCCGGTTGAGGCCATCACCATGGATACCGAACTTAGCTATCAGCCTCTGCTCAGGCACTTTCAGCTGCTGCTTGTTCCGAAGTCCGCCTTCGAACATAGAACATAGAACATAGAAGAATACAGCGCAGGACAGGCCCTTCGGCCCTCGATGTTGCGCCGATCAAAGCCCACCTAACCTACACTAACCCACTATCCTCCATGTACCTATCCAATGCCCGCTTAAATACCCATAAAGAGGGAAAGTCCACGAATGCTACTGGCAGGGCATTCCATGAACTTACGACTCGCTGAGTGAAGAACCTACCCCTAACACCAGTCCTATATCTACCCCCCCTTAATTTAAAGCTATGCCCCATTGTAATAGATGACTCCATACGTGGAAAAAGGTTCTCACTGTCAACCCTATCTAACCCCCTAATCATCTTGTACACCTCTATCCAGTCACCCCTAAACCTTCTTTTCTCCAATGAAAACAACCCCAAGTGCCTCAGACTTTCCTCATAGGATCTTCCTACCATACCAGGCAACATCCTGGTAAACTTCCTCTGCACCCGTTCCAGTGCCTCCACATCCTTCCTATAGCATGGCGACCAAAACTGCACACAATATTCCAGATGCGGCCGCACCAGAGTCTTATACAACTGCAGCATGACCTCAGGACTCCGGAACTCAATTCCTCTACCAATAAAAGCCAGTACGCCATATGCCTTCTTCACTGCACTATTTACCTGGGTGGCAACTTTCAGAGATCTGTGTACATGGACACCAAGATCCCTCTGTTCTTCCACACTACCAAGTAGTCTACCATTAGCCCAGTAATCCATCTTTTTATTACTCTTACCAAAGTGAATCATCTCACACTTAGCTACATTGAACTCCATTTGCCACCTTTCTGCCCAGCTCTGCAGCTTCTCTATATCCCGCTGTAACCTGCCATATCCTTCCTCACTGTCTACAACTCCTCCGACTTTCGTATCATCCGCAAACTTGCTCACCCAACCTTCTAACCCTTCCTCCAGGTCATTTATAAAAATGACAAACAGCAATGGTCCCAAAACAGATCCTTGCGGAACACCGCTAGTGACGGCACTCCAAGATGAACCTTTGCCATCAACTACTACCCTCTGCCTTCTTCCATCCAGCCAATTCCTAATCCAAACCTCCAACTAACCCTCAATGCCATATCTATGTATTTTCTGCAGTAGCCTACCATGGGGGACCTTATCAAACGCCTTACTAAAATCCATATATACCACATCTACCGCTTTCCCCTCATCTACCTCCTTAGTCACCTTCTCAAAGAATTCAATAAGGTTTGTGAGGCACGACCTGCCCTTCACAAAACCATGCTGACTATCCTTTATCACATCATTCTTATCCAGATGTGCATAAATCCTATCCCTTACAATTCTCTCTAAGACTTTGCCCACAAAAGAAGTGAGACTCACTGGCCTATAGTTACTAGGATTATCCCTACTCCCCTTCTTGAACAAGGGAACCACGGTTGCTAGCCTCCAGTCCTCTGACACTACTCCTGTAGACAAAGAGGACACAAAAATCAAGGCCAATGGCTCTGCAATCTCCTCCCTTGCTTCCCAGAGAATCCTAGGATAAATGCCATCAGGCCCAGGGGACTTATCTATTTTCACCCTTGCCAGAATTTCCAACACCTCTTCTCTACATATCTCAAAGCCATCCATTCTACTTATTCGTGCCTCAGTATTCATATCGACAACAATGTCCTGTTCCTGAGTGAATACTGACGAAAAGTATTCATTCAGTGCCTCCCCAATCTCTTCAGTCTCCACACGCAACTTCCCATTACTATCCTTGATTGGACCTATTCCTTCCCTAGTCATTCTTTTATTCCTAACATACCTATAGAAAGCCTTAGTGTTTTCCCTAATCCTACCAACTAAGGACCTTTCATGTCCCCTCCTTGCTGCTCTTAGCTCTCTCTTCAGGTCCTTCCGGGCTACCTTATAACTCTCAATCGCCCCTATTGAACCTTCACGCCTCATCTTTACAAAGGCCGCCGTCTTCCATTTAACAAGGGATTCCAACTCCTTATTAAACCACCGCTCCCTCACACGACCCTTTCCTCCCTGCCTGATAGGTACGTACTTATCAAGGACACTCAATAGTTGCTCCTTGAACAAATTCCACATATCAATTACGCTCTTGCCTTGGAATCTACTTTTCCAATCCACACATCCTAAGTCATGCCTCAACGCATCATAATTTCCCTGCCCCCAGCTATAACTCTTGCACTGTAGTACACACTTATCCCTCTCCATCACTAGAGTAAAAATCACCGAATTGTGGTCACTGTCCCCAAAGTGCTCACCTACCTCTAGTTCTAATACCTGGCCTTGGAGGATGGTCACCCGAAGGTCCGAGGTCGAATGTCCTGGACCACTGAAGTGCTCCCCAACTGCGAAGGGGCATACCTGCCTGTTGATTGATGTGCAGTCGCCATTCATCCGTTCTGTAGCCTCAGCTCGGTTTCACTAATGCATCCTTGCCTGCAGCGTGTTGTTTTTTCTTAGAGTAGCGTCAGTCTAAACATTATGGCACGGACACAGCACACAGGGACTAACACCTTCAACATATTATCTGAGTTGACACTAATTGTTCAAGTTCACCTGCGAATGTAAGTATTAAAGGAAAGTTTTGCAATTTACATAAGAAAGAAGTGAACCGAACGGAGTCATTCTAACAGATGGACGATTTAACAAACAATCAAGTTATTTTTCAATGTAGAATTTCAGTTACGTCACACTGTTTCCTTTTGCAATAAATTCTGTATCTTACAACTGTGTAGTCCATAACCACCTGATGAAGGAGCAGCACTCCAAATGCTAATGCTTCCGATTAAACCTGTTGGACTATGACCTGATGTTTTGCAATTTTTAACTTCTTGACTTCTTAAATCAGGACTTCTTGTTCCTGAGGCAGAGAAAGCAGCTCTACCAGGAATCTGTTTAATGTCTTAGATTAGTCAATACCCCAGCCCTTGAAGGAATGGAAAAGTGTCTTCCCTCTCCCTGCACAGTCGGACAGTTCATCATTCTCATCTGATTCCACTTCGCAAGAGTTTCAAAAAACTGTCAAAACTGAGTCTCACCTATTGAGTGGGTTGGTTTCTGAAAACGAAACGTACCTATGAGCAATGTGTGGGGCTTTTCCAGGATTGTCTTCTCTGACAGCGCTGGGACATGACTGATGTTCTCTGCGACATGGAATTGCCAGTGTTTGAGTTGGATAGACAAAGTAAAAAAAAAATACAACATCAGGACATAGTCCAGCAGGTTTGTGTGGAAACACTAGCTTTCGGAGAGCCGCTCCTTCATCAACTGGGTGTCTTTCTGCACAAAATTGATGTGTGTGTCAACATGCGCGATCTTTTGGAAGATCATCTAGACTTTAACCGACCGTTCGTGGTGTATATGTTCCCCATGACTTGGAGGTGTTGGTATTGGACTGGGGTGGACAAATTTATTAATCACACAAAGCAAGGTTAGAGTCCCACAGTTGACTACCACCTGATGAAGAAGCAGCGCATGGAACACTGGTGTTTCCAAATACACCTATTCGATACAATCTGGTGCTGTGTAATCTTTAACTTTGATTGTTCTTGGTAGAGTTTAACTGATCGAGGACAGTGAAATCATTTTCGTTCATAGAGATGAAAATTTAAAATATACTCCATCTCAGTGGAGCAAGAAAGATTAGTTTGGATGTGTGATGAATCTCCACAATGCGACTGCGCCAAGTAAAAGTTGAACCAACACCAACTGATAAGTAGCCAGCTATACGAATGGTTGTACCACTGGCCAGCTGCACAGCTGAGATTTTACACGCTGCAGAGCTGTGGTTTAAACAAGGACATGAGCAATAGCAGTAATAGTCACAAGGTGAACAAAGAACAAAGAAAATCAACATCGTTGATTCACTTCAAATTGTCTTTTAAAAAACTACCATTCACAATCTGATCAGCCAATTAGTGAGGTCACTGCTGATCGAGGAAATTACAACTGACTTTGCTGCGTTTCCACCATAATTAGAGGTAAACGCCAGCATAATCACAATATTTTATATTCCCATTAATTTTCAGCTTTATATTACGTTAATGACCTTTCCGTATTTGTAGAAAACTGAATAACATGAAATGAGTGAAAAAGTAATTCCGGTGATGTTATCCAATGCAAAGTCGACCAGAAAAGAAGTCAAAGACTTGAAAAATCATTCCCATTTCTCTCTGTAGCAATGTATTTTCCTGAGTTGAACATTTGCAGGACTTGTCTTTAATATCTACAAAATCAATTATTTTCCCGGGACAGATTCTTCATAAATCAATTAACATCTGCGGTGTTGAAACCTATTTTATTTCAGATTAAAATAGTTGAATATCCTTTCCCCAGCCTAATGTCCCAATATTCCCTCCTCTTCCATGTAAATGCAAGCTGCTCCAGGTTAGGTTGGAGATCCGGACCTGACATTACATTGCTCCTAGCTGCTCCATGTCAATAGAAGCTGATCTAGGTGACGTTGTAGCTCCCAGTCTGATGTCCCAATGCTCCCTACCCCCATGTCAATAGAAGCGGTCCAGTTGAGGTTGGATCTACCAGTCTGCTCCAGATGAGGTGGGAGCTCTTATCGCTGGAAGCTCACTCACCTCTACACCATCGTAGAAATACTGCCCACTGACCATTTCTACTACTGGAACCATTGGTGGAATATCCAAATCATGAGAACCTAATCTTATTCTTCATCACCACCGAATCGTTATTTCCAAAAGACTTTCTTTCTTAAACGTTAGTTAGCATGTGCATACTGCAGTCAATCCGAAGTAAGATCATGGTGCTAATTGACGTATGTTCAATAAAAATTACATCCTATTTTTCATGTTGAGTAAATTCTACTTAGCAAGGACAATGTTTGTAATGAAATCACACTTTTTTATTCCAGGTGAGGGAATGTGACTTGTATAATTTAAATTGAAGTTGTTCACTCTGTGAAATTATCAAATAGATCTCAATTTCAAGACAAAATTGCTAATGTTGTCATCCACCTTGAAATGTGGTGTCTTCTTCTTTCCACCACACAGGTATTAGAACGAAACATCTGTTAATGACATGCGTATACAGACACTTGAAATCATTTTTAAGTTTATGCTGCATTAATCTGCGGTTATTGATACACAGGTTAGGTTCATTCCCTGCAGTTAACATGCTGACTTCCCCAGTTGTTCATAGTTCAATGTGATGCATCCAGTGTGTGCATAACGAGAGGGACCTTGCTTACCACATCTTGCCTTTATCTGTATCTTATGTCCATCATTCATCAATGGCACGTCCAAGGGGAAAGGGCGAGACCAATGTTTAAGTCTGTCTATGCCCATGCACGGCACCCACAACGGCAATTCTCGACTGTGCATTTGCAGCCAGTTCTCTGTGCCCCTACACACATCCCCTGCCCTTTTTCAAATATCTCCATTAATTTGTGCTGTCTCACTGTGCTCTTCTCACCAAGATGATTCACTTCCACCCAACCTGCTCCAGATTTCATCTGACAAAACAATCATTAAGAATTGCATTGCATAAACATGCACTTCACATCTCTCCTTATTACATTTTCCTGAATTTCTTTCATACGATAAAAGTTCACAGCAACTTGACTTGGAAAAGAGAAACGCGTACCATTTCATTATCCCAATTAAATCCACATTTCAATGCAGTTTAGCCAAAAGGCTCAAATTATTCTTTGAGAATTTATAATGGCGTAATGGTTAGAAACTGACCATTGGAGTTCCAATTTCAAAAAGTCAGCTGTGGTCATCCAAAAATGGCAACAACAAAATCACCAAAGTTAGTGGGATGTGAACCCCCTAGTGTAGAACATAATGGGTTAGTAGTCCACCAGCTTAACCTCGCTGCCACATCGTCATACATGCTTAGAGGCATGTGACCGTATGAGTAATTGAGTTGCTTAAATTATGCAGCGCAGCAGATATTTCTCCGTGGTGTTGGCGAAATGATAATTAGTGCAGTAAGTTCCAAGTGTATGGACTGACCTCTGGGTTATGGGGAAGCGCACTCCCACTGTGATACTCTGCTCGCAATGATTTGAACAAAATTGAAGAAATTACTATGTAACAAGGTCTGTTGAATTCTGTGGCGATTTGAAGTCAACAGGATGAAGAGCCCGTGACACCAGAAGGTGTAGAATTGTCAGTGAGGAATTGTTTTCCAGACTGGAGGTGAGCACATCGTGCTCAATGTCATTATTCGGAACACCTTTCTTCCGTTCAGATATTTTTGACACGATCTTGTGTACAGAACTGACAATTTCAAAATCCGAAATAAGGCTAAACTGACAATTGAATTCATCAATGCAAAAACCTTGAGCTGTATCATTTTCCTGGGCCGTGCGACACCAAGTCACTGTATGATCTCAGCAACACAGTGAGCAAGTGTCAGAAGGAAAATGAGTGCAGTGCCAGAGCGCATACTGGGAGCAACAGTTGACACACGGGGAAGTGCATTTCACACAACAGGAACACTTCCCAAACAGCGGACTGCAGTGGAATAATTCAGAGGGGTTTACACTTTGGAATTTGATGCCAGAGACACAATGGAGACCTGTCATTGAGTGTGTTTAAGATAAAGATTTTAAGATTTCTCCATTTGAAAAACAAAATAAAAAGCTCATGAGTTAGTGAAGGCAAATGTTGAAGTTGTATATTTTAACAATCTGCCCATCTTTGCAATAAGAAGCTCACCACTTGCCTCACTCGGGGTCAAAACCATTGGTGAAGATGATCGCGTAATCGCAGTTACCAGCCATGGAATCAGAGAAACTCGGTTTCCCAACCGTTAAGGTACAGCCAGGAATCTGGAGGTAAGCATTAATGTGTGGCTCAAAGTGCTGCAGATGACCAGTGCATGGTATCTCTGTGCCAGTATAGTGGGCTGTGCTGTGCCGAAGGTTTAGGTCTGAGCCTCACATGGAGCAGCTTCAATTTGTCGTCGGGTCGAGGGGTACGGATGGAAGGTGATATTGGGCAAAGCCAAGTTTATGGGAAACTACCAGTTTTTGTGGATTGAATAACGACCTTTTCTGGATAATGACTCCTTGATCAACAGACATACTGCAAATATTTAAAACGTGAAGAGACATGCGTGGAGAAAGAGCTGAAGGTGATTTTTCATCAGATGGTGACGTTTCCCATGTGCACTGCGTTAAATCCCGGGAAAATAGATGTTGAGCTGGTTTCATGATATCCAGTTTGTTGCAAACTCGCAAAGTTCATTGTAATAATCAAAAAAAAAGATTGGTCGCATAGGACCGTCTGAATATTGTATTCAATTTTAGTCTGAGCATCTTTCAGATGAAATGGTGTGCTGTTGAAAAACACAAAAAAAGACAGAGTAAACTTTTTGGTGGAGATAAGAAAGCATGAAATACACCTGACATCATGTGAATGTGATCAAATCTTTAAAGTAGGTGTTGCGTCTCCAAGTGACGATTCAATTGCTACTCATTTGGATGTAACTTCTGTCTGCAGTTATTTTAGGGCATCAGCCCCATTTTCAATGCTTCACCTTGAATAATACGCTGCACCTTTCAAGTCCATGAACTCAATCTTATTCAGTTGTGCGTATTTGTGAAATGCCTTTGTGTCTGAAAAAAAAACAAATTCGAAATTAATCCACACCCACACTTTTCCTTTCTTTCAATGATAAATTCCCTCCTTGTATGTCAGTTCGTGCGTCTTTTAAAACACTCTGAGATCAGAAATCTACTTTTTATTTCCGGAAATTCATCCAGGATTTCAATAACTTTGTTGAATGGAAGAAACTCTCATCCAATCTTTCCTTAATCATTCACTAGTGGTTTTGAAGCCCTAACTGAATTGGTAGGTTCACTCGAAAGAGGGAGCTTCCCCGATTTAGTCACTTCAAACCTCACATTATCTGAAAATCTCTTTTGTTTCCGTTTAAGCTTGCGTGTTTCTTCTGCAGCAATTCCACATCTCGTGAATAAACTCCTTCATTCTCTATCATACCGATGAAACCATTTATATCCTTGCTGATGATTTTATGTCTCAGTAAACCCCGTCCCTGGGATTCCTAATATATTGCTATCCAGGAAGCAGCGTTTGTGCACTTTATAAACTCTTCACATGTCTTTGTTGGAGAACGAGGTCAAGGATTACACTGAGGGTGACCGATTTCACAGTTTCGCGATGAACTCTTTGCTTTTTAAATATGATTACACTAAATCTCCATGACCTGAGTGAGTCTCAGATATTTCTAAAGGTAACTGACGTTCAAATACATCATAGTAGGACTATAGATATTCAATTGCGGACTAGTTCTGGACAGTAAATATCATTGCCAAAGGCCACCATAGATCTGAATTCAATACTTTTCACACAGTAATTATCGTAGCTATTGTGTATCGTATTTCCGTGTTCTTGCCCACTTTGTCCATCACTACATGTGTCCTTTTATTGAGTTCTACTGAATGATTAATTTGTGAATGAAGACTTTCCCTTCACCTCTTATTCGAAGCCCCATGGATCATTGAATAATTGTACTTATATGCTTGCAGAGGACAGTCCTGCCATTACAGGGATGAATCAGTGAACTTTCCCCCGTATCCTCGAAGGCAAGGATTTCCTTCTACAGTTTAGGAGATCATTACAGCACTGAATCCCATGTGTGCGTTCATTAAAACTAAAACAGTTGCAGAAAGACTAAGATTTTCAGACTAAGATTTTGCAATCTGCTTGCATTGCTTGTACCAAAACTTACATTCCACATTGTACTATGTTTGTGAATGATAGCATTTTCTGAATCTTCAGCAATGATATTTAAATTTTGTCAGAACACTATCATTCACTGTTCTCTCTTTCCCTTCCGGTTCCCCATTTGATATCCTGTATTTTCTCAGTTTATCTTACTTTTTCAACAATTCATACAATCTCCCTTCTGATTACCAATCCGAGAGAGTACCATAAATTTGTCAATTTACCTGCAATGCAGATGTAGGGCGCGGTGACCAAGTGGAAAGGCATTGGTCACATGAACTAAGTAGCAGTAGCGGGGTGGTGGTGTTTATCGCATCCCCGCGGACTGAGCTGTCTCCATTGGTAGATCATCACACATTAACAGTGAAGATCTTTTGATGTCATCCTCGAAGGTACATGCTACAAAAAGCCGAAGACTGCGGGAAACTGTTGTGGTCAGCGCTAACACAGAGGCCTAGGGGAAACTGGTGGACCCATAAACCAGAAATTAATGGATTAAAAGATTATTCTTTTGCGAAGAATCCGATTGAGACCATCATCTTAACACCTCCTGGGGAGAAAATGGACGTGGGTGAGCGGACATTCTCAAATGGTTCCAGCATTTACAATCTTGGTCCGTGTGACAACAAAAGCAGAAACCTGGAATTGTTTATCTTGCTACTGAAAAATCGGTAAGTAAATTTTGAAGAGCTTAGATATTTCTTCCTGGTGTTCATGAAATGAGCAAGCGCAGAGGAGGGTTCCCTGAGTATGGTCTGGCTTCTGGGTTATGGACCCAGGGCCCTCCACTGTGATATTCTCCTCACATGATCTGAACACACACAAATAAATGACTCAGTGACAAGGTCTGCTGAATCGGATTCTGCGGAGAACAGAAGTCGATTGAATGAAAAGAGCCATAAGAGTGCGAATGGAGCAAATTATTTTCCAGACTCGAGGAGAGTGCATCGTGCTGTTTCCAGGTGTCAATATCTGTACAAGTACACTGAATCAGCCTAGGGTGTTATTGTACTGCATCTTTTGTATAACGGTGCAAAAGCACGAAACTTTTGTATAGGGGGACAACTTCAAAATCCTCAATGAGGCAAAACACACAAATGTGGTAAACAACAGAGTAACCACACAAACTGGTGTTACGTCATGTGGTAAGCTTTCCTGCTCAAATTTAGCTCAAAATCGCATTCCTGAGTATCAGATTCGAACAGTGAATGGTGTATGTCAATACGAACTGCTCTGATCTCACAACTTCAGCATTTCACACGCCCCCTTAAGTCCGTCTGCCAATTGTAATTGATCACTCATTGTGTTACTTCTACACACGTAGAGAAGAAATTACTTTAAGAACAACAGCCATGTATGTGACTGGGATCTGACACCTGCGACTCCACTTTCAAGGAGCTAAGAACCTGGACCTTACCATTAAGTGCATAAGTCCTGCTAAGGTTTGCTTTCTCAAAATGCATCACCTCGCATTAATCTGAATTAAACTCCATCACTTTTCTTTAATCATTTTTAGTTAGCTTATCAGAATGCCCAACTGTGTTAATCAGAATCACCTCACTCCAGCTATACATTAAACCAATTGTTTTAGTTCCCGTTGTTGTGCTACTTCTGTCACAATGTATTTTACCTAATTCTACTTAATATTATTCTACTGTCACTATTAGGTATTCTACTGCCACCTGTGCTACAATGATCTTCCATCCCAGACTAACCTGTCATGATAAGATATTCAGCTACCCCATCTGTCACAATGTTTTCCTGTCCAAAGCTGACTCAACTAACCGCTGATTATGTATATAATGTCATATCCTGCTACAAGCGTCTCAAGCAGGCTAACTCGACTATCAATAAATTATTTAAAGTCATGCCCTTCCTATTTATTGTCACGACTTGTCCCAACCTACCATGATGATATTTAGTAGGGAGTCTGACTTGACTAATTGTTTTTATCTCAGCCTGCCATTGTAACCTTTCAGCCTCAGTCTGACTCTGCTAATTGGTGTAGGAGCATTCCACTATTCCTATCCCATCCTGCCACAGCGGCCCCATCCTGCCCCAGTGATCTTTTGACGCGTGTGGCATTCCGCAGACCCCTTGTAACAGATTGCACACAGTTTCCGTGCCTTTCCCCTTCCCATGCTTTCATGCTCTGTATTTTCTGTACCGTGTTCGGATATTTCATCAGACATCTGTTTATCTTAACCCCATTTTCCAGTACTGGTCCTTATCCATGTGTGCTCTAGCTTCTCAAGTATTTGGCTAAATACTCCTGAAATGTTTTCATGACTCAAAGCTTTACCACACGTTCAAACAGTGAGTTCCAATTATACAATACTCTCAGAGTGAAAACGTTCTTCCTATATCTCCTCTGAGCACCCTCTCTCTTGCGTTTAACGGAGATCCCTGGTTGTTAACTCTTCCCATAAGAAGTTTGTTCCTATCACACATACCGGTCCCCTTAATGTGCACCTTAATCACTTCCTCACTCGCCTTCTCCGCTCCCAGATAAAGAGCCTGAGCAGAGGTCGTCTATCTTCGCCATAGCGATAGTGTCGTGCTGGAAAAGTATAGCAGGTCAGGCAGCATCCGAGGAGCAGGACAATCGACGTTTCTGACATAAGTCTTTAATCAGGAATGAGTTTTGTGGGTGGGGACTGAGAGATAAATGGGAGGGGGTTGGAGTTGAATGCAAGGTAGCTGGGAAAGCAAATGGTGGATGGAGCCGGGGAGAAGGTGATAAGTCAGAGGGCGAGAGATGATTTGGCAGACTAGTGAACAAAGAAGAACAAAGAACATAGAAAATTTACAGCCCAGGAACAGGCCCTTCGGACGTCGAAGGCTGAGCTGATCCAAATCCACTGTCTAACCCTATCCATCAATTGCTAAGCATCTGTATCCTTCTGCATCCCACTGACTCATGCATCAGTGCAGATGCATCTGAAATGAATCTACTGTGATTGCCTCTACCTCTTCTGGCAACACGTTCCAGGCACCTACCATCCTCAGTGTAAAATGCTTCCAACGTCTATCTCTCTGAAACTTTTCACCTTTCACCTCGAACGCGTGACCTCTCAGCAGTGAATCCCTCACCCTGGGAAAAAGCTTACCTCTATCCACCCTGACTATACCCTTCATGATTCTGTAGACGTCGATCAGGTCCCCCTCAATCTCTTTTTTTTAAATGAAAATAACGTAACCAACTCAACCTCTCTTCTGAGCTAGCATCTTCCATACCAGGCAACATCCTCATAAACCTTCTCTGCACCCTCTCCTAAACGTCCATATCGTTTTGGTAATTTGGTGACAAGAACTGTACACAGCATTCTAAATGCGGTTGAACCAAAATATTGTATTTTTTAGCATGACCTGTCAGCTCTTACAATCAATGCCCCGTCCGGTGAAAGCAAGCATGCCATTTGCCTTCTTGTCCACTCGATCCAGCTGTGCAGCCACCTTCAGGGTACAAAGAACCTGAACTCCCAGATCTCTCTGCTCATCAACTTTACCCAAGGCTCTTCCGTTTACAGTATGCTTGTCTCTAGAATTAGACTTCCCAAAATGCATCACCTCACATTTGCCTGGATTCAACTCTATCTGCCACTTCTCCGCTCAACTCTCCTGTCTATCTATATTCTCCTTCAGTCCTTGACAGTCCCTATGCTTTTTGCTACTCCACCAATCCATGTGTCATCTGCAAATGTAATGGCGATATTTGGACTAGCAACCCTTGGAGACTGGAGCATTGCAACTGCTGGTAATTAAATTCAATGAATAAAATCTGGAATATAAACCCTCTCAGAGGAAGAGTGGCAAAAAGTTTTAATTTGTTGAAAACCCATTCATTTATGTCCCTTCAAAAGGGAAATCTGCCTTCCATAAAGAGACCTGCCAACATATAACTCCACACCCACAATAGTACGGTTCATCCCTAAATTCCCTCTGACTCAGTTCAAGGAGAGTTAAGGATGAATAACAACTGTTGTTCAGACTATGATGGCCACACTTCTGGGGAGAATAAGGAAGGATAAACAAGATACATGGATGACCAGGAAAATTGGGAGTCGTCTCAGCATGGTCTCAAATTCAGCTGATTATCCACACGAAATAGACACAAGGATACCCACGCCTCCATGAAGTCAGGTCCATGGGGGCGGGGTCTGTAGGAAGGGATTCAATTACCCGCTGAAATGTAAACTCACTTCCTCAGTCACAATGTGGGCAGTTCATTCACCACTCCCACATGTGAGAAAGAATCATTCAGGAGACCAACGTGCAGAATTGCCATTAGGATTACAAATGATAGCAAGAGTACGATTCTGCTGTTATTGCACGTGTTCATCCCATCCAGCAATGAACTGGATGCCTGATTCCAGTGGAGTACCACTGTTTCCTGATGTAGATCAATAATTCAAACTTAGTTGTCGGAGTCATGTTTAGAGGTTTACACACGATGCAACAATTGGTCGTGTAGGTGACTGTGATGAATAATACCAGGGACGCAGGGATGTATCAATCAGGTGGAAAGGAAAAAACGGAGAATGGAATTGAATCCAGACCAGTAAGTGGTAATGAATTTGTGGAGTTGAAACAATAACAGTGAGGATTCTGAGTGGTGAACAGGAACAAAGAGATCTTGGAGAAGATGTTCACTGATCTCTGAAGATTGTTGGACAGGGAGATCAGTTGTTCGAGAGGCTTTTGGATATTTTCTATTGTTGACCACAGTCTGAGAATGATATTCGATCTTTAGTAACCGCCAGTTTAGGAAACCCCAAAAGGAATGAGCACAAGTCTGGTCATTGCAATAATCAATATATTTCAAAATTGTAATATAAAAGGCGGAGGGCTCAAGTATAACTCTTTGCCCATCAAGACCGCTTCACCACTCAATGAATTTACCACTGCTTCCTCTCCAAGTCATGCTGGTACGTGCCTTGGAGGGTAATTCATAAATGGTGACGTTTCAGTGCATCTTCAACCTTGTCCTTATGGTCGGTACAGTGTTTGAGCTTTGAAGGTTCAGTCAACAAAGCCTGGTTGACTTATTTCATTGGATCTTCTAGGTGGCGTACTCTGCTGCAATTGTGCCTCAACAATTAAGGGAATAAATATTCAGGCGTTTTACAATGTACAGTTAGGTGACTGTATTGTCGTGGAGGGTGTCCTGGTCCTTCAGTGATATTGCAGCGGCACCCACCGAGGCACATGGAGAGAGTCCTGTTAAACATCTAACGTGTGCGTTGCGGACGATGTAGGCTTCACGGAAACAAGAGTTGAGTTAATAATCAAACAAAAACGACCGACAGACATGTTTTTGTCATCAATTCTTTTATATGGGTGGTCAGGTTCCAATTCTCCTAAATACTAGCTCTCAGGACGATTACACGTAGGAATTCAGTTACAATGAAGCCATTGAATGTCAATCGAATATGATTAGATTATCATTTGTCAGAGTTATCATTGCTGTATTTGGTCCTTCTGTGGATCAATCCGATTACAATCGCTTTCTGATTTCAAGTTCCAATTCCCATCTGTACCTGATATTTCAACCCGTTTCCTCACATAAATGTCTCCACATGCTTTCATTATATGTAAGGACGCTGCAGAGGACAGCACAAATTTACGAGGATGTTGCCAACTCTGTATAAAATGGAGCTTCGTGAAATGATTGGTTAGGCTGGGATTATTCTCCTCGAAACAAAGGAGGTGGAGGGGAGCTCTATAATCACATAATAACATTTATAAACGTTCAATATTCGTGGAATCTTGACAGGGTAGATACGGGCGGGTGGTTTGCCTTAGGCTGTGAGGAGAGCACCAGAGGACAAAATCTCAGAATTTCATCTTGCCCTTTTAATTCAGAATTGAGGAGTAATTTCTTTGCTCAGGGGCCAAACAATCTGTGCCATCTGTGCTGTTAGGTATTTCCAAACTGTGCTAGATAGTTAATCAGAAAGGTGATGAAAATTTGTCGAGTTAAGCGAGCAGAAAGGAGTAACAGATTATTGGGGCGGCACGGTGGTTCAATGGTTAGCACTGCTACCTCACAGCACCAGGGTCCCAGGTTTAACTCTGGCCTCGGGCAGCTGTCACTGTGGACTTTGCACATCATTCCCGCTTTTTCGTGGGTTTCCTCCCACAGTCCAAAGATGCGCAGGTCAGGTGACTTGGCTGTGTTAAATTGCGTGTAGTCAGAGGGGAATGGGTCTGGGTGGGTTACTCTTCGCAGGGTTGGTGTGGACTTGTTGGGCCGAAGGGCCTGTTTCCATGCTGTAGAGAATCTAATCTAGATCAATCATGAGTTCGTTGAATGTTGGGGCAGACTCCATGGGCTGAATGGCAAACTTCCATTTGTTTAACATTTGGTCGAACGCTTTATTTTATTCATAAGTTCAGAATTGTGGGGGGGATGGGATGAAGTGATAGAAAAGGTTTATTAAACAGATGAGACATATCAGGAACAAGATTCATAAACTCAGGAAGACGAAATGTGCTGTGACATGGGGACAACAAATGACACTGGGCACAGCACAGGTGGCTGTATACAGAAGCTGTGAATGCTGAAGAAAGTTGGTAGACCTTAGACAGTTGGCAAGTCAGTGATCACGCTGGATGATGGATCGTTGTATGATTCACACACAGCAGAAATTGGTGAAAGAATGAAAGGTTCGTTTCAGTGGAGAAGTTTTCTGCGATTCCAATTCCGAGTGACTATTTGAAATACTGATCAGATCATTGTGTGAAGTGTTAGGTTAAAATACTCATGAACAACCCCACTGGATAAACTTGTGCTCCCGATCTCTTGTTACTTGTTTCTCTTTCTTTCGATGCAAATTTTTAGAAAGACAAGATGGAATGTGGGGCAGAAAGAAAAATGCGTTCATTCTCATTACACGAATTTAATGTACAATTAAATAGAATGACTGCTCTCACTCTTAATTTCGACTTTAATGTGGTGTCGATTTTTCCTGAATCTTCCGTGCAGTGAAGGGCAAGAACAAGATTCTCGATCCAGTGTATACCAGAGTGTGAGGTGCAAAGAAAAACTGCTGGAGTGGTGCGTAAAGTTAGCAACTAGAGTGCGACTCGAACTCGTGAATGTGGAGCACAGCGGGAAAATAACCCACCACCATAATCATTCAGTCTCCTCTGCACATTTTGCGGCGGGGTGACATGTCACCTCATCAGGTTACATGTGGTGAAAGTAAAGAATGAGAAATTTGCAGAGCGGACTCAAATCCACACCATTGTGTTTCTGCTTGCATCAGAATTATAATAACAGCAAATTCCAATAAATAGCCATGTTCGTCACAATGAATAGCTGTCATTGATACATTCTGATCAGAACTGTGTCAGGATGAAACAGAGAACAAGAATTTTCCGTCATATTCACACCTACATTTGACGCATAATTTCTTCAGTCACTTTCTCTCTCACATGAAGAAGGAGCCATGGAGAGGGAATTAAAGGCGATGTTGTGGCTCAATGGCCTTTCTCATATGGCTGAACCTGAATCGGATTAAGTCACAAGAAACGCTGTTTTGTTCGTTTCATTTTAATTTTGCTGAAACCTCACAATGTTCATTGTCATAATCGGAAGTGAATTCGATTTATCTCATTGGAACGATTGATGTTGTATTCAAACTTGCTCCGACTATATTTCAGCTTAAGGAAAATACTGCTTAGAACATCAGAGTGTTAAAATGCAAAAGAAAACCCACCAGTTTTGTTGCTCGTTGCTTTGGCAGATTTCACCGAGTATAAAATGGACCAAACATCATGGTGTTTGTCCTCACAGCTTTAACGCATGTGATTAAAGCAGGACGTCGATCTCAACTGGTCACTTCTTATTCATTATGTAATATCATCCCTTCACAATAAGAAAAATCCACTCAGTTCCATTTACAGTGCTTCTGGTAGAATATTATGCGAAATCTTTCAAAATCCAGAGTTTTTGGAACCGAATCTTATTCAGCTGCACACGTTTACGAAATTTCTTTACATTTAAAGCCAACCCACTTAGATATTGTTTCCCCGCAACTTCCGACCGACTACGCCCCACCCCTACACCTTTACCGAGACACACGCTGTCGCCCTCTTGTGAAATTTATTCCTTGTATGTCACCAAATGTGCCTTTCCAAATATTTTGAAAAACAGATTCTCGGAGTGACAGCGATTCTGCTCTCATCATTTCTTTGTCCTTCAAAGGTTTTATCAAAGGGTTTGAATGTCTGACGTCTAGATGTTTACTCACTTGAAATAGGGAATTTTCCACCTATTTACTCTGTCCAAATATTTCATAACATGAAAAAGCCCCAATTAAGTCTTTCTTGGTTCAGGGATAACTGTTCTAAATTTTCGAAGATAACAAGTGAATAAAATCTCATCCTCAGTACACCCCGTCAGCATCGACTCTAGTTGCTTTAACCCCAGTAAACACTATCATTACCCTCTCCGATAGAATCACAGAATCCTACAGTACAGAAAGAGTATTTCAATCAATCAAGCCGGTTTCGACTTTCTGAAGAGCATCTCACCAAGACCTAGTTCTCCTCCCTATTCCCGTATATTTCACCAGAAGAAGCGGCAACCCTCCCCCTTATGATGTCAAATAAACCTGTTGGACTATAACCTGGCGTCCTGTGACTTCTGACCTTGTCCCCGCGTTACCCATGGGTAATTCACTTAATTTACTGATTCACTCCCTGGATACGAGAGGGCAATTTAACTTGACGAATCAACATAGCCCTCAGACCGAACAGCAGTGCGAATTACTGATCCAACGTTCCATTATAGTGAGCAAAACCTGAATCATTTTTAATGGCTTTAAACCCTGGTAACTCAGCCACATCAAAGCAAATCAACCCAAATTCAACACTTCAATCCGGAACAAGTCTGCCAAATGTTTTTTCTTTCCAATACTGTAACAAGGTGCAATTTGCAGAAGTCACATGTTTGCACTTTCACTGACACTCTGCCTCCCTGAGATCTGCAGCCCTTTCCCCCACTGATTCAGGCAGCACTGTCCTTCCTGTGACATGCCCCATCGAGAATGGAAGGACAGGTATCAATACCCGCACTTGGGAATGGAGCGACAGTTTTAAAATATTTACACTGACCCAGTGGAGAATTGAACCCTGTGACAGACGGGGACACGAACCACTATACTACCGAGGACAAGAGTGTCAAAGGAGGCCCTCCAACCGATTGTGGTGACACTTGTCAAAAGCAACTACCTAATGAACTGAATCCCATTTCACAATGTTTATCCCACAGCCTTATATGTCTTGGCATCACAAGTTCACATCTGAATGTTTATTCAGGTTCTAAGGGTTTCTGCCATTCTGAACAATGCAGGCAGTGTATTCCAAATTCCAACCACCCACTGGCTTATAAAGCACTTTTGCACATCTTCTCAAACCATTCTTCCTTTCTTCGTAAATCTCTGCCCCCTGCTAATTGATCCCTTCATCAATGGGAAACTCGTTCAGTCAACCCTGTCCATACCCAATCATGTCTCCTCTAAATCTCCTTTACACTGCGACAAACACTACACTATGTTCTGTCTTTCTTCACAACTGAAACTCTTCATCCCAAACAGTATCCCGGTAAATATCTCCTGCGATTTTCTCAGTGTGATCACATCCCTGTGACTTGCAAAACTGCAATCAACACTCTTGCTTGAGCCTAATGAGCATTTGTTTTAAAATTTCTGGATTAGTATGAGGGCGATTCTGGCTATGCCGAATTTATAACCCATTCTGAATTGCTCAGGGGGCAATTGAGACTCAACCATATTGTTCTGAGTCTGAAGTCACATGCAGGCCAGACCAAGTAAGGACAGCAGATTCCTTCCTGAAATGACATCAGTGAACCAAATGGTTTTTTTATTCAACAATTGACAATGGATCTATAGTAATCATTCGATTCTTCATTGCAGAGATTTGCTGAATCCAAATTTTACAATCTGGCATGGGGGGATTCAAGCCCGAGTACCCAGACTATTACCTCGGTCTCTGGATTATCAGTCCTATGAAATTACCACAAGACCATCACAAAAAACCACAAAAGCTGATCTTTTCCAATAAAATGTCTTTTCACCAAAACTGCTCTGGGTATTTTCCATGAGCCTGATGTTCCAACTGTCTCTGATCTATGTCAGTAAATGCTGCTACATGGCGATTGATTTCACAACCCCGGTATCCAAATGGATCGATTTGTTTGAAGGCCCCGATGTGGAGTTGGGGCGCGTTCACCCAACAACAGTGACCGCAGCAGCAGCACAGACAGAACAGTGTGAATGTGAAAGAGAGTGATAGATTGTGCATTACCTCAGAGAAATGGGAGGAGGGACGGAAAGGAGGTTTAATGATCGTGGGTAGAAGGGAAATCTCCGACAACGGGTGTGTTTCAATCCTGATATAAGACACGCAGATTTGTAAGGGAGCGGAATTTGAAGGTAAAATAATTAATTTCTTAGCATGTGTCACAAAAAGGACAACGGAGAGAACACTTCGTGCCGTGATTTGGTTTCAAATCGAGGTTGCTGTGATCACAATGCAAAATACCGACAACCACGATCACCACAGAACAGGATGTTTGCAAGCATCAGTAAGTATACTAGCAGAGGAAATGTTCGGAAGAACAGCAAATGTACAATATCAGTACTCAGCGAACAGTGACAGATTTGTGGGAACTGAGAATGAGCTGAATCTTTCAGTTCGATGTCCTCAGAGGCTGTAGAGATCACTTGAATAAGAATGTTGAAAGATGAGATTGATCGATTTCGACAAGAAATCAAAGACTCGGGGGACAGGACAGGATATTGTTGAAATGCATGCTTCAATAGCATTTTAGCTTAACATCGGCACAGCCACCCAGATCCAACCGGAAATAGGGATGGGAATCAGTGTGCAGAGTTAACAGTGATGCAATAGGTGAGCGTGTGATGGTATAGAGGCTCAAGAAATTCCTCGGTTGAATGTGCTCATTCTCAAAGGAATGGTTTTCCCCGTTTATACTATCATAGCGATTTCCGGTGCATCTTTCTAAGACTGCTGAGTGGCACAAGTGGAGCGTGTTGAGCCCTTAACTTTGCAGTGGTGGGTTTAAAAGATGATTTTGCTGTTTGGATCTGTGTTTCCGACACTGGCGGTGGCAGCTACATTTGCTCGCATCAGCTCAGTATCAGTTTCTTCCACACAGTCAAGACTTCAACCTGGAGAAGGTGGTGTTGTGGTGATATTTTAAACTAGTTATCCTTGGGGGTTGGGACACGGAAACGGTGATGTTTACATTTGACAAAAAAACGTGAAATACAAGCCTGACCTCAGGAACAGAGATCATGACTTTAATTTCCTGCAATCCCTTTCATTCATGTCCCCTATGCAGGGGATTCCACCATCTTCACCCAGTCCTGCGTACGAGAAACTCCAAGACCAGAAAAGCATGAGCTGACCCTTAATTCAAGAAGCTGCACCGCGTGGGGAAGCAGTCTAATCGGCCCTTCCAGTCCACATGGTTCATCGGAAGCGCATCCCACCAGACCCCCAGGGTATACCCTGTCCCATAAGCCTGTATTTCCATTGTTGATCCCTGTAACCTGCACATCTTCGGTCAGAGGGAGAAATAAAAACGCAAACACACAGAGAATGTGCAGACTGCCCACAGACAGATAGCCGAGGCTGAGATCCCACCCGGGTGTGTGGTGTAGCCAGACAGCAACGAACAAGAGGCGAAGAATAAATGTTGTCCTGACTAGTGATACTCACACCCTGTGGGTGAATGAAGAATGAAAACACATTCACAATATGGAAAACAGGATTTGTATCTATGTGGACACAAGTTGAAAGGATCGTTCACGCTGTGTAGAGAAAAGGACACTGATATCACAGAGAAAGCAGGGCAATTCGCGAACTACTGGAAGGGATTCAATTAACCACAGAAATGGAAACTCATTTAATCAGTAACACTGTGGAGAGACCGTTCACCAGTCCCGTGTGTGGGAAGGGATCACTGAGCAAAACAACCTCCGGAGACTCCAGCAGGATTACATATCCCATCAGGTGTTCGATTATGCTGTCAATGCTGCTGTTAATCCCAACCAGCTATTTGCTCCATAGTGTTAACCATAGAGTCATACAGCATGAAAATAGGCCCGTCAGTGCAACCAATCCATGCTGAAAATACTGCCAAAACAATCTAGTCCCATCTGCCGCCTCCTCTACCCGATGAGTGATTACAATACCCTTGTCGTTTTATTACTCTGTTGTAAATCCAAAAAAAAGGTAATATTTTGGGGACAAAGAGTTCAGGTCCTGGCATGACAGATGGTGAAGTTTGAATTCACTGAGTACTTGGAGTTGCAGAGTATTGTGATGACCTGAATCAGTTGTGTGGAACGTCCCATCTGATTCACTCATGCCAGTTCAGGAAGCAACCTGCCATATTCATCCGTTCTGTCCCACAGGAGACTCCAGATGGATAATACCGTGGTTGACTCTTAAATGCCCTCTGGGATATAACTGACATACTCGGCATGAATAAATTTATTTTAAAAATCCCACTTTCCCATTCATGTTTGGAATGTATTGTCCATTAAATGTTGCAAACGTACCCTCATCCATCACTTCCTCAGCAAGTTAATTACACACGTAAATCACCGTCCCGAAAAAAATGCCGCACATGTCTTTTTTTAAAAAAAATCTCTCTCTTTTAATCTTAAACATATGCCCTCTCGTCTTGTCATTCCCCTAAAGTGAAAAGGCCGCCATCATTAACTCTAAACTTGCCTCTCAATAATTCATAAACTTCCGTCAGGTCGCCGCTCAAACCCCTAGCCTCGAGTGTAAACAGTATCAACTAGGAGAAAGTGAGAACTGCAGATGAGAGATCAGAGTCGAGAGTGTTGTGCTGGGAAAGCACAGCAGGTCAGGAAGCATATGAGGAGCAGGAGAATCGACGTTTCGGATAAGAGCCTGATGAACGACACTTGCGTGAAAAAATGTATATTCTCCTGCTCCTGGGATGCTGCCTTACCTGTTGTGGTTTTTCAGCACCCCGATCTCGAATCTGAAAACAGTCTCAGCCTATCTAGCCTTTCATTGTAACTCAAACCTTCCACAGGCAACAAGCGTGTGTACCTTTTGTGAACCTCCTCCAGCTGAATAATATCATTCCTACGACTGGGCGACCAGAACTGGACATAATATTCCAGAAGAGGCCTCATCAATTTCCTGCAAAACTTCAAAATAACGTCCCAACTGCTATACACAAAGAACTGAGCAATGAAGGGAAGTAGGTTAAATGCCTTTGAACCATCTTGTCTGTTGGTAATGCAAATTATAAGGAATTATTTACCTGCACACCGAGCTTCCGTGCTCTCCAACATACGCAAAGCCATACTCTTGTTGTGTACCAAAATGAAATACCTTCCATTTATCCAGATTGAACTCCATGTTACATTTTTCAGTACAACGACTCATTGGATTAAGACCCTTTTGAAACTTCGATAATCTTCTCCACTGTCTACAATTCTGGTATCGCCTGCAAACCTACTAAGCACGCCTGCTGTGAGTTCCACTGTTTTCTCATATAGATCAATGATTCCTATTTACTTGTAGTGGCCGTGATTTAACAGTGTGCAGATCATACAACAATTAGTCATGCAATTAACCATGAGGAAGAAAGCCGCAGACTGCAGGGAGATATCAAACAATTGGAAATAAAACTGGTGAAAGCAATTCATTCCAGGGAAGTGGGTGATAGTGAAGCAAAATTAAACTTCAAACCAGCTACTCACGCTCCAGTTGAGGCATTCTGCTGCCTCAGCAAGATGCACTGTAGATTGCTGTTATTATAAAGGGGAACAAATTTTCCATTCTGCCCCGCCTTTGACCAGGAACACTTCCAACCTCAGAATTGCTTGCGCCTCTAAACCATCATAGAAACACCGTGCATTCTCCGGTTGTGTCACTTGAGCCATCGAGTATCTCTGCAACCTCATTTCCATCTTGATTTCAAGTTGGTTATTCGCGACTGCGCCACTCAGTTCCTCTGATTCTGGGGCTGGGAACTGGGACTATGTGGCAGCAGTGGTTACTGCCTTGTGTGGGGAAACTTGTGAAGTAAACAATGTTAAACTGCATTGCAATTGAAGTATACATTTCAAAAGCTTGGTAACAACAATGACTGTAGATGCTGGAAAGCAGATTCTGGATTAGTGGTGCTGGAAAAGCACAGCAGTTCAGGCAGCATCCGAAGAGCAGTAAAATCGACATTTCGGGCAAAAGTTCTTCATCACGAATACAAGCAGAGAGCCTGAACGGTGGAGAGATAAGTGAGAGGAGGGTGGGGTGGGGAAAAAAGTAGTATAGAGTACAATAGTTTCATGGGGGAGGGGATGAAGGTGACAGGTCGGGGGGGAGGGTGGAATGGATAGGTGAAATAGATGATAGGCTTTTCGGACAAGTCTGGACAAGTCATGGGGACAGTGCTGAGCTGCAAGTTTGGAAATGGGGTGAGGTGGGGAAGGGGAAATTAGGAAACTGTTGAAGTCCACATTGATGCCCTGGGGTTGAAGTGTTCCAAGGCGGAAGATGAGGCGTTCTTCCTCCAGGTGTCTGGTGGTGAGGGACCGGCGGTGAAGGAGGCACAGGACCTCCATGTCTTTGGCAGAGTTGGAGGGAGAGTTGAAATTTTGGGCCACAGGGCTGTGTGGTTGATTGGTGCGGGTGTCCCAGAGATGTTCCCTAAAGCACTCTGCTAGGAGGCGCCCAGTCTTCCCAATGTACTGGAGACTGCACCGGGAGCAGCGGATACAATAAATGATATTGGTGGATGTGCAGGTAACAAAAGCTGCAGTGTCCACGGAGTCTTTGATGTTTTGGAGAAATCAATTTATCTCAGCCTTCAATACATTAATGATGGAATCAACGCAGCCACTGGGGGGAGACCGATATTAAACGGTCAGACCATTCTAAGTTCCCACATATCTGCTACTGTTCGCTAAGCACTGATATTGTGCATTTGGTGCTCTGCCTAACATTCCTTATAATACTGTACTTATTGCACAGGTTTTGTACGTTTGCCTGTGGGTTGCCGTGATCGTGTAGTGGTTAGTATTCTGCGTTGTGGCCGCAGTAACCTTGGCTCGAATCCGAATCACGGCGCTAGTTGCTCTATGTGTCCCAGTAATTTGTGAAACACCACTGAATCAGTTTTGATTTTTTCCAAGGTGATTTTTTTCCTTCAAGCTCTGCTCGCTCACATCTCTGTGTTTCATATGTCAGAATTCAAGTCCACCCGTTCTCAGAGATTTCTTCCCTCCTACGATCACTAACCGATCTTTCCATCCCATACCCCCATTTCATTAATTTGGAGATGCCGGTGTTGGACTATGGAGTGCAAAGTTAAAAATGACCCAACACCAGGTTATGGTCTTACAGGTTTAATTGAAGCCTAGCTTTTGGAGCTCAGGTCTTTCATCGTGTGCTTGCGGAGTCATTTACTATTTTACTAAGGCACTGCAGACTCTAATACAGACTCTCCCATTGATACCGATCAGTCTGTGTGGCTGGGGTCACTGTTGCTGTCACTGTTGCTCCAATCCCACCATCGGGACCTGCAGACCATTTGATCCATTTGGTTACCACTGTTGTCAGATCAATACTCATGTAGCAGCTTTTACTGATATGGACCAGATATTATTGGGGGGGGGGGTCAAGCTCAGGAAAATGGCACAGAACAGTATTGGGGAAACGCGATTTAATTGGATAAGATAAGTTTCACTGCTTTTCTGCAATGGCCGAGCGCTCTTACCACTGAACACTGAACTGTTAATTCAGACACCAGGGACCTGGGTTTGACTCCGACCATGCTATGTGGTAAAATTAAGATTCAATAAATATCTGGAATTATGAATCTAATAGCTCATATATATCCACGTTCAATTGTTGAAAAAACAACAAAACCATCTGACGTCATTCAAAGAATGAAACTGCCATTCTTAGCTGCTCGGGGCTCCATGTGACTCCAGACTCACGACAATACGGTTGAGTCTCAACTACCCGCTGTGCAATTAGGGATAGCAAACAATAGTGCCGAACCAGCGACGACCTCATACTGTAACAGAATAGAAAAAAGTTCTTTCGGCTCTAGCTAGATTACTGTGTGCAGTTCTGCAATTCAGAGTACTGCATGGATGTGATCGCACTGGGAACGTTGCAGGAGAGATTCACTGGGATATTGTCTGGGCTGAAGAGTTTCAATTGTGAGGAGAGATTGGACAGACTGGGGTTGTTTGTCGCCGAGCAGAGGAGATTGGAGAAGACATGTCTGAGATGTACTAAATACTGAGGGATATGGATAGGATAGACTGAAAGAAGCGTTTCTTATTGATGGAGAGATCGAACACTGGGGCCAAGAGATTTCGGGAAAAGGCAGATAGGTTTGAGTAGATTTGCAGAAAGGGTCAGAGGGGCGGAAATCATTCTCATCTTTAAAAAAAATTGAGATGTTAAATTGTGATGCCAAAACATGTAAGATTATGGGCTAAACGATGGAAAACTTGATTCAGGTCGTTAAGCAGTTGTGTTGGGCAAGTGCAGCCACAGCAGTCTAAAGGGCATCCTTCGATGTTGTTGTCCTCCACAGTATCGTGGTTCGTGTCCCCGCCTGTCACAGGGTTCAATTCTCCGCTGGGGGCATCGTGAAGGTTTTAACCCTGTCGCCCTGTTCCCCAGTGAAGGTTATTCATGCCTGGCTTTCCATTCTCGATTGGACATGTCACAGGAAGGACAGTGCTGTCTGAATCAGCTGGGGAAGGACTGCAGCTCCTGGGGAGACAAAGTGTCAGTGAAAGTGCAAACACGTAACTTCTGCAAACTGCACATTGTGTTTGTGTTGTAATGAAAAGCATTATATAGAGTTGTTCCTGACTGATATGTTTATTTAAAGCAGGAATCTGAGGAAGAAAACAGAGTAAACTCATTCAGATCTGAGTCAGAAAGATTTCCCGCAGAACTACTGAAGTTGTACAGCGTAGAACCGTGTGTGGATGCATTGAATTCGGGTTGGTGGGCGCAGCTTGCTTTCAGTGGGCGGATTTGCCAGTGTGTGAAGGCATTACACATGATACAGATAGTGTTGAATGTGATGGTACATTTGCTCAGTGGTTTGCACTGTTCTTAGGTCTGTAGGTTAGGTGGATTAGCCATGTTAAATTGCGCTGATGTGTCCAGGGAGTGAATTCAGTAACTTAAGTGAATTAGCCATGGGTAACGCAGTGATAAGGTCAGCAAACACACGATGCCAGGTTTTCATCCAAAAGATTTATTTGAAATCACAAGTCAGAGGCCTGTGGGGATAGAGACGAGAGCTCGGTCTGGTTGAGATGCTGTTCAGAGTCTCCCTACAGACCCGATTTTCTGAACTGCACTTTCTGCCATGTAAGGAATCTGTGATTCTATCAGAGAGGACACTGCCAGCGTTTACTGGGCTGCTAAGATATTAGACACGATGCTGACGGCGTTTAGTGGGGATGAAATTTTATTTATTTGTGTGTTGGAAAATTTGAAACTAAACCAAGGAAAACCGAATGGAAGTTTTCCTGATGATTTGAGGTTTGGAGAGAGTAAATAGGTGGTAAATTCACCATTTCACGTTCATACATTTCTGAAAGTCAAGATTTCAAAACCATCGATGTAGGGCAAAGAAATAATGGGAGCAGAATTTCTGTCACTCAGACAATCCGTTTCCAAAATATTTGGAAAGGCACATTGAGAGACACACAAGCAGTGAGTTTCACCAGGAGACAGACAGCCTGTGGCCAGATAAAAGTGTAAAAGTGGGGTGTGGGGGGTAGAACGTGCGAGGAAACAATATCTAATTTGGACAACTTCAGATGCAAATAAATATCGGAAATGAATGCAGCTGAGTAAGATTCAGCAAAAAAAAACTCAGAGGTTTTCAAGATTTATATTAATATTCAACATGAAGCATTATAAATAGAACTGAGCAGATTTTGTATATTGTCAAGGAAAGCTATTCCTTAATGAATCAGAAGTGACCCGTCTCTTAGAGATCGATTTCCTGCTTTAATCCCATGCCTTAAAGATTGGAGGACGATCGCCATGATGTTGGGTTCATTTGACACTCATTGAAATCTGCCAACGTAACTGAGCATCAAAACTGGCATCTTGTTTTGTAGTTCAACCTTCTGTTTTTCTCATCAGTATTTTGTTTAAGCTGAAATAAATTCGGAGCAAAATTGAATACAACATTGAGCGTTCCAATCATATAATTCCAATTCACTTCCGATCATTGGAATGAACAGAGTGAAGTTGCAGCAAAATTAATAAAATGAAACGAACAACACTGCATTTCCGGGAATTTTACCCAGTTCAGGTTCAGCCATATGAGAAAGACCATCGAGCTAAACCATCACCTTCACTTCTCTCTACGTATATACTTCCTCACGTGCGATAGAAACTGTCTGAAGAAATTATGTGTCAAGACGAAATGTGCGTGTGAACATGACGGGAATTTCATGCTTGCTGGGACATTCTGAGACAGTTCCGACTCGAAATAAATCAAGGACAAGGTATTCCTTCCAAGGACGAGGTCAATCCCTTGGATTTTGCTGGTATTATTATTCTGCTCAAAGCAGAAACATAATGGTGTGAATTCGATTCCTGTCATGGAATTTCTCATCCCCGAGGTACACCATATGTGATCTTGACGGGGTCACATGTGAGCCCCTTTGCAATGGGCTGAAGTGGCCCAGAGGTTAAGGCGACGGGTTGCTCTTCCATTGCCCATGTGTGGATTTGAATCCTTCTCTGGCTGTTACTTCCATCAGAAGTAGCTGTGGTTTCCCTTTGTGCCTCGCATCTTTAGGATACTTTGGTTGGAGAATCTTGCTCTTGCCCTTCATTGCACCAGAGATTTGTGATAAATCGATACCTCATCAAAGTCAAAGTAAAGCAATTTGTTTTGTTGTTCGTTACATTGGGATAATGAAAAGGAGTGCATACGTTTATTTTTTTCCTTTCATTCCATCTTGACTTTCTATGACTTTACATCGAATGAAAGTGAAACAAATAAGGAGAGATCGGGTGCAATAGTTTGTCCAGTGGGCTTCTGAATTTTAATGTAATACTCCACACAAAGTTCTGATCAATATTTTAAACAGTCGATTGAATTGGAACCGCAGGAAACTTTTCCAATGAAACGAATCTTTCATTCGTTCACAACCTTTTGCTGTGTGAATCATACCACGATCCATCATCCAGCGTGATCACCAAGTTGGCAACAATATTGGATCCAGCAATTTTCTTTAGCAATCACAACAACTGCACATACCCATCTGCGGTGTGCCCAGTGCCATTTGTTGTGTCCAGGCCACAGCACATTTCCTGTTCATGACCTTATGAGCTTAGTTCCTGATCTGTCTGATCAGTTTGAGAAACCATTTCTATCAATTCATCCCATCCCCTCAGAATTTTAAAGGCATCAATAAAATAAGGCGTCAGACCAAATGGTGCAGGATTGGAAGTCGGCCATTCATCCCATCGAGTCTGCTCCACCATTCAATGAACTCATGACTGATCTGATAATCCTCAACTCCATTCTCCAGCATTGCCTCGACAGAGCTTCATCATCTTTCTGGTTAAATATCTGCCTGGCACAGTTTGAAAATATAGAACAACTCAGCCCCAACAACAATTTCGTCAAGGAGTTCCACCGCTTCACTGGATCCTGAGCAAAGAAATTACTCCTCATTTCTGAATTAAGTAGGTAATATCTAATTCTGACTTCATGTCCTCTGGTACTCTCCTCATACCAGAGGGTGAACCACCTGCCCGTAACTACCCTGTCAAGATCCCATGAATATTGGACGTTCATAAATATTATTATGTGATTATAGAGCTCCCCTCCGTCTTGTTTGTTTCAAGGAGTATCATCCCAGCCGAACCAATCATTCCACGAAGCTCCATTTTCTCCAGTGTTGACAACATGTTCATTAATCTCTGCTGTCCCCTGCAGCGTCCTTACATATTATTAAGGCAGGTGGAGACATTTATGCGAAGAAACGGTTGAACCTTCAAGCCCAGACGGCAATTGGATTTGAAATCAGACAGCGACTGGAATCAGACTGGTCCACACAAGGACGAAATAGAGTAATGATCACTCTGACAAATGCGAATCTAATCATATCTCATTGACATTCAATAACTTTACTGTAAACAAATTACTCCGTGTAATCGTCCACAGAGCTATTATTTCGGGGGAAAAGCTTATAGAAACTGGCTACAAAAACACTTTGACAACAATAACATGTTCTTGAGATATTTTTTGATTATAAACCCAACTCATTGTTCTGTGAATCCGACATCGTTTGCAAGGCACAAATGAGACGTGGAATATAACTCTCTTCATTGAAGTGTAACTTCAATAACACTTAAGGAACTGGACACCGTCCACGACAATGCAGTCACTTGAGTGTACCCTCTTCAACACCTGCAATATTCATTCCCTTCACCGCTAAGGCGCAATTGCAGCAGAGTGCACCAACTATAAAATGCACTGGAGTAGGTCATTCGGGCATTTTGGACAACCTTCAAAGCTCAACAGCTGTACTGACTATAAGGACAAGGTTGGAAGGTACAACGAAATGCCACCATTTTCAAGATCCCCTCCAAGGCCCATAGTACCCTGACTTGGAAAGGAATCAGTGAGAAACTCATTGGTGAAATGGTCTTGATGGGCAAAGTCGCATACTTCAGCCTTACATCTTTTATCTGACAATTTTATGAAAAATGTTGATTTATGCCGTGACCAGACTTGTGCTCAGTCCTTTCGCTGTTCCCTAAACTGGTGGTTGCTAAAGTTCTACTATCATCCACAGCCTGTGGTCAACAATAGAAAATATCCGAAAACCCTCTCAATCAACTGACTCCCCTCAATTAGATTGATGTTGGAGAAGCACAGCAGGTCCGGCAGCATCTGAGGAGCAGGAATGAATGGACGTTTCTGGCAAAAGCCCTCCATCAGGAATGAGACTGGGAGCACATGGTATCGCGAGATAAATGGGAAGGGGATGGGGCTTGGGAGAAGGTAGCTGAGAGTGCTGAAAGTGGATGCACGCGGGGGTGAACATGATATGTCAGAGAAGTAGGTGGAGTGGATAGGTGGGAATGAAGATGCACAGGTGGGACAGGTCAGGCGGATGGTGTTGAGCTGGAAGATCGGAATTGGGGTAAGGTCGGGGGAGGGGAAATGAGGCAAAGGGTGAAGTCCAAATTGATGGGGTTGAAGGGTCCCAAGGCGGATGATGAGGCTTTCTTCCTCCAGGCATCGGGTCGTGAGGCAGTGGCGATACAGGACGCCCAGGACCTGCATACCCTCGGGAGAGTGGGAGGGGGAGTTGAAACGTTTAGCCATGGGGCACAGGGGTGGATTCTTTCGGGTATCCTGGAGATATTCTCTGAAATGTTTTGTGAGAACCCATCTCCTCTCTCCAACTTAGAGGAGACCGCATCGTCAGGAACGTATACAAGAAATGGCATGTGTGGAAGTGCAGGAGAAACTTTGATGGATGTGGAAGCCTCTATTAGAGCCTTGGACAGAGGTGAGGAGGTCGATGTGGGTGCAGGTTTTGCAATTCCTGCAGTGACAGGGAAATTTATATTTCCATCCCCACCCCTATCCACTTTTCACAAAGACTGTTTCCTCCACGACTACCTAGTCAAGACCACGCCCTCCAATGACCCACCCTCCCCTCACGGCACCTTCCCCTGCCACCACAGGAATTGCAAAACCTGCACCCACATCTACCGTCTCACATCCTTTCAAGGCTCCAATGAGCCTTCCACATCCAGGAAATGTGCATGTGCACTTCCACACATGTCATTTATTGCATTTGTTGCTCGCGATGTGGTCTCATCTACATTGGGGCCAACAGACACATTCTCGGAGAGCGCTTCAGAGAACATTTCCAGGGAACTCGCAACATTCAACTCCAACACCCCATGACCAAAAACATCAATTACCACTTCCCCCGACTCTTCCAAGGACATGCAGTTCCTGGGTCTCCTCCACCGCCATTCCCTCACCACCAGACGCCAGATCTTCCACCTCGGGACCCTCAACCCCAGGGTATCAACGTGGTCTTCACCAGTTTCCTCATCTCCCCACGGCCACCTTATCCGAGTTCCAAATTTCTAACTTGGCACCATCCTACTGACCTGTCCCACTTGTCTATCTTCCTTTCCATCTATCCGTTCCACCCTCTTCTCCGACCAATCTCCTTTAACCCCATCTCTATCCACCTCTTGCACTCTCAGCTAAATTCTTCCCAGACCCAGTCCTCCCGTTTATCGCTCCACCCTCGAGGCTCCCAGCTTTATTCCTGATGAAGGGCGTTTGCCCGAAACGTTATGTCTTTCTGCATCTCGATGCTGCCTGACCTGTTGTGCTTCTTCAGCACCACTCTAATCTTGATTCTGATTTCCAGCAGCTGCAAAACGCACTTCCGCCCATCTGATTCCCCTGTCCATTGATCTTGAATAGGCCGTTGCTAAAGTTCCAGCATCGTTTCCCTGCTTTTATATTCCCACCTCCGGTCAAGAACATCGAGACCACTTGATCCCTTGTCCAATCACCTTGAAACATTCGTGAATGTCTACTCTAATTTCTCTTTTATTACTTTAAACCACTCAGTATTCACACTTTTCTCATTGTGCGTCCTCAAATTCATTATCACCCACTTCACTGGATTGAATTCCTTTCAGCGCATTTTCTTGCCAATTGTTTCCAATCTCCCTGCAGTCTATGGCTTTCTTCCTCATGGTTAACGACATCACTAATTGTAACCTGATTTGCAAACAGCTAAATGATGGCCACGACAAATAATTAAAAATCGTTGACCTGTATGAGAAAACAATAGAACTCAAAGAAGCCATGGTTCATCAGCTTGCAAAGGACAGCAGAATTGGAGACTGTAAAGAAGGTGATCTAAGGTTCCAGAAGGATCTTAATCCATTGCGTCTTTGGGCTGAAAAATGTCACATGAAGTTCAATCTGATAAATGGAAGGTATTGCATTTTGCTACATCAAATATTAGTAGTGCTTATACAATTAATGACCGGCATTGCATCGTGTTGTGGAACACGGAGGCCAGGAATGCAAGTACATAATTCATTTTAATTTGCTTCATATATAGACAGAATGGTTTAAAAAATGTCATCTTGCCTTCGTTGCTCTGTCCTTTGAGCGTAGGAGTTGGTACGTTATGTTGAAGTTGAATAGGATATTGGGTGATGCCTCTTCTGGAATACTGTGTCCAGTTCTTGTCACCAAGTAATAGCAAGGAAATTATTCAGATGGAGTAGGTTTAGAACAGGTATATCAGCGCATGGCGAGTGGGGAAGGTTTGTCTTATAACGAAAGGCTGGACAGACTGAGAATATTTTCACTCGAGCACTGGAGTTTGAAAGGCGACCTGATAGAAATTTATAAATTATTGAGAGTTCGGCTTGAGTTAACTGTAACTGTCTTTTCTCCAAGGAGGGGGACTTCAAGACGAGAGGGCAAATGTTTAAAGTGAAAAGAGGGATTTAAAATAAGACATGAGAGGCATTTTTTTTAACAGAGGATGGTTTATGTGTGCAATTCACTTCCTGAGGCAGTGATGAATGAAAGTACATTTACAATATTTACAGGATATTTGGATCGATAAATGAATTGGAAAGTATCAGTGGGATTAACAAAAGCTATTCATTCATGCCTAGTACATAATTTATTGCACAGAGGGAAGTTCAGAATCAACCACGATATTATGGATCTGGAATCACATACCAGCCAGACCAGATAAGTATGGCAGTTTCCTTCCCTATCAGGCATTAGTGAATCAGATCTACAACAACTGATTCAACATCATCATTAGACTCTAGGTATTTGTTGAAATAAAATTCCAGCATCTGCCATGCCAGGGTTTGAACCCGTGTCCACAGAATTATATCTGGACATTCATATTAACAATGCAGTAATAATATCACAAGGGCATTATTAACCCTCAGCAGTTACAAGAGCCATCAGATGCGACTCATTTAGTTTGGCATTATGTTCAGTATGAGCTTGTAGGAGTGAAAGGCCTGTTTTCATGCTGTGTGAGTCTATGACTTTGACGCTATGAAACTGGCAGCTGGTTGGGATTAACAGCAGCGTTGACAGTTTAATTGATCTCCATCTGGGATATGTAATCTTGCTGGTAAATCTCGAGGTTCTTCTGCTCATTGAGCCCTTCCCATACACGGGAATGTTGAATATTCTGTCCCTAGTTTGACTGAGTAGATGAGTTTCCACTTCAGCAGGTAATTGAATCCCGCATTGCCCTGGTTTCTCTGTGATATCGGTGTCTTTGTATCTACCCAGGATGAACGATTGGTTGAAATCATATTAGCGCAGACGTAAGTCCCGTTGTCCATGTTGTGAATGTGTTTTTATTCTTCCTGATACACCCACAGGGTGTGGATGTCGCTGGTCAGGACAGCATTTGTTGTTCATCCTGATTCGCTGCTGCCTCGCTGCTCGAGAGACATGGATTCGATCCCAGTCTCGTGTGACTGTGTGCAGTTTGCACATTCTCTCTTTGCTTGTGTGAGTTTCCTCCCACAGTCTGTAGGTGTGAAGGTTACTGGGATCAGTCATGGGAAATGAAGGGGAATGGAATCGGTATGGAGTGTGTGTCTGATAGGATGTGCTTCAGAGGGATAGTGTCGACTGCAAGGGCTGAATGGCCTGCTTTCCCACACGGTTTTCATTCTCGGATTAAGGGTCAGCTATTTTGTTCAGGTCCTGGAGACACAAGTAGGCAGGATTGGGTAAAGATGGTAGCATCCCCTGTATAAGCGACATGTATAAATGGGATTGCAGGAAATTAAAGGCATGTTCTCTGTTCCTGAGATCAGGCTTTCATTCCAGGTTTTATTCATCGAACTTTAACATTACCAGTTCCGTGTGTGAGTCCCCAAGGATGCCTAGTTTATTATATAACCACAACACCACCTTCTCCAGGTTGCAGTATTTATTGGGAACAAGAAGCTGATTCTGAGTTGATGCGAACAAAAGCAGATGCCAATGTCAAAACCACTGATCCAAACAGGAAAATGAAATTTCGAACCTTGCCACCCCAAAGTTAAAGTCTCCACACGCTTTAGATGCGCCAATCGGCTGTCTCAGCAACATGTACTGTTTATGGTCATAATATTAGAAATGGGGGCAAGTATTTCCTTCCGCCCCGCTTTTGACCAGGAGCTGTCCCAACCTTGGAAATACATGTGCCTCTCTCCTGTCATTCCATCCCAGTTTCCAATTGGATCTTCGTGCATGCTTCACACAGTTTCTCTGATTCCGGGTCTGGAACTGGAATGATGTGTGATTGCATGCAGCAATTGGTCCTGCCTTGTGTGAGCAAAGTGATGAAGTAGCCGATATTCAAATATAATGCTATTGAAGCATACGTTTCAACAAAATTCTGCACTCTGCCAAGAGTTGGAGAGTTTCGTTAATCCCATTCTCCTGTCCTCTCATTCATGGAATCTCCACAGTCTCTGGGGACGCTAAAGTTAAAGATTCGGTTCATTCTGCGTTCCCACATGCCTGTCGCTAAGTCCTGATATTGTACATTCTTCCTGACATTTCCTCTGCTACCATACTGGTTGCAGTTTATAAGTGTGGTCTGTGGAATGCTATAACCGTTTAGTAGTTCGCATTCTGCATTGTGATTGCAGCGACCTCAGCTCGAATCCACAGCATGGCGGTCAGTTCTCTCAAAGTTTTACTTTTGGTGTAACACGGTCAGAAATTAATCGTTTTTACAAGACAATATTCTCCGAGGTGATGATCTGTTTTCCATCGAATTTTGCTCTCTGATATTTCTGCGTTTCATGTATCAGGATTTAAACCCAAAAGTTCTCGAAGATGTCTCTCCCTCGCACTCTCCCTAACTCTCTTTTCCGTCCCTCATCCCATTTGACTGAGGCATTGCACAATCTAACATACACTTTCACGTTGATACCATCCAGTCTGTGCCGTTTCTCTCACTGTTGCCCCAATCTCTTCATTGGCACCTTCAAATCATTCGATCCGTTTGGATACCTTGGCAGTGAGATCAATTCTCTTTTAGCAGCTTTTACTGACATGGACAAGAGATTATTGGAGTGTGAGGCTCAATAAAAGGGCATAAGGAATAATTGGAGAAAAGAGACTCTATTGGAAAAGATCCCCCATGAGGGCTTTCTGCGATAGCCTTGTGGTATTATCGCTGGATTGTTAACACAGCAAAGCCAGGAAATATTCTGGGCAGAAGGGTTGGATTCTCACCACACCACGATGATGATAGTATGTGAATGCAATAAATGCCTAGAATTAAGAATACGTTGTCTGAAAAACCCATGTGTTTCACTGACGTCCTTGAGGGAAGGAAACTACCGTCCTTAACTGGTCTGGCGTCCACGTGACTCCAAACCGGAAGGCAATAAGTGCTGCAGAGCCACCCCCGATGCTGTTAAAGAATAGAAATATGTTCATTCGGCTCAGTGCTAGAATTGTCCAGGGATGAGATCGCACTGGGAGAGTTGCAGGAGAGATTCACTCGGATAGTGTCGTAACTGAAATTGTACATTGAAAAATACCTTGATTGTTTGCTAAGTCTCCGATCTGTTAGAATGACCATGTGAGCTTCACTTCTTTCATATGTAAAGTGCAAAACATTTTTATTTTAATGTTTCATTCTCAGGTGAAGTTTAACAACTGGTGTCTGCCCCCATGTGCTGCTGTCTGCTACATAATGTTTAGAATGATTCTAATTTATAAAAATGAGTTACCAGAGACTTACATGGATTCATGCAGTTTTTGAGCAATGTACAATGTAACTCTGCAAGTACAAATTCACCCCACAGACGTATGTGTGTGTGTGTGTGTGTGTGTGCACGCGCGCGTGCGCACTCGTGTGTAGGAGGGTCTCTGTTTGTAGATAGGGCAATGCGATCACCTGTACTGTGACATGAACCCAATGACCATGGGTACCGAATTTAGCTATCAGTCTCTGCGGGGGCACTTTTAGCTGCTGCCTGTTCCGAAGACCGCCTTGGAGAATTGTCACCCAAAGATCCGAGGTCGAATGTCCTGGATCACTGAAGTGTTCTCCAACTGGGAAGGGGAACACCTGTCTGTTGATTGATGTGCAGCGCCCGTTCCATTGCTGTCGCCTCTGCTCAGCTTCACCAATGTACCATGTCTTAAGGCATCCTTGTCTGCAGCATGTTGTTTTTTTAGATGAGCGTCAGTCTAAACATTATGGCATGGACTAGCACCTTCAACATATTATCTGTGCTGACACTAACTGGTAAAGTCCACCTGAGAATATAACTGTTAAAAGAACGTTTTTCGATTTACATAAGAAAGAAATGAACCGAACATAGTCATTCTAACATATGGAAGACTTAACAAGCAATCAAGGTATTTTTCCAATGTCTAATTTCAGTGACATGACACTGTAACCTTTCGCTATAAATCCTGTACCTTACCGCTGTGTACTCCACAGCCACCTGATGAAGGAGCAGCTCTCCAAATGCTATTGCTTTCATTAAACCTTTTGGACTATGACCTGGTGTTGTGCAATTTTTAACTTCGTATAAGAATGCAGATCTCACAATTAAAATAGAGACGAAGAAGCATTTATTCTCTCAGACAGTTCTGTATCAGTGGACTTTCTTGTAGCAGAAGGCTCTGAGGAAGTGTCATTAGGTATAATGAGGCTGAGATCGGTAGATCTTCAAACAGCAAAGACATTAAGCGTTATGGCGAAAGGCAAGAAAGTGCAGTTCAAGGTTATCAGATCATATATGAAACCATTCAATAGCGGAACAGACTTGGTGGTCTGAATGGTGACTATGTGTTCCTAAAATTGTGGGCCTTAATATGAAGCTGCAAAACCGACCTGAGTAAAACTTGCCAAATTTAAAATAGCGTGGTCCCCCGAGCACTGAGCCGAGGTGCAATGTACAAAGAACAACACACAAAGGGCAGACAATATTGGGTCATTGATCCGTAGTGATCAGTATACCAGGTAAAAAGGAAAAACGATATTCAGTATCTACATTGAACCCTGCTCCACGAGGCATGTAGTTAACTCTCACAAACCACTATTCCCCTTCCGTTTTCCTGATGCCCCCTCCGTTCTTGTTTTAAACTGATTGAACGTCAAGCAATTGCAGATGGCATTGCTGATGTGGAACTGTAGCATATAGAACATAGAACATGAGAGTGCAGTACAGGCCCTTCGGCCATCGATGTTGCGCAGCCCTGTCATACTAATCTGAAGCCCATCCCATCCACACTATTCCATATACGTCCATATGCCTCTCCAATGACGACTTAAATGCACTTAATTTTGGCGAATCTACCACCGTTACAGGCAAAGCATTCCATGCCCTAACTACTCTCTGAGTAAAGGATCTACCTCTGACATCCGTCTTATACCTTTCTCCCCTCACTTTAAAGTTGTGACCCTCGTGTTTGCCATCCCCATACTTGGAAAAAGACTCTCCCTGTCCACCCTATCTAAACCTCTGATTATCTTGTATGTCTCTATTAAGTCACCTCTCAGTCTTCTCTCCAACGAGGACAGCCTAAAGGCCCTCAGTCTTTCCTCATAATACATTCCTTCCATACCAGGCAACATGCTAGAAAATCCCCTCTTCACTCTTTCCAACGCGTCAACATCGTTCTTATAATGCAGGACCAGAACTGTTGACAATACTTCAAATGTGGCCGTACCAGATCTTTGTACAGCTGTAGCATAACCGTCTGATTCCAGAACTCAATCCCTCTATTAATAAAGACCAAAACACTGTTTTCCTTCTTAACAAACCTGTCAATCTGGGTGGCAACTTTCAGGGATCTGTGTACATGGACACCGAGATCTCTCTGCTCATCTGCACTCCCAAGAATCTTACCATTAGCCCAGTACTTTGCATTCCGATTACTCCGTCCAAAGTGTATCACCTCACACTTGTCCACATTAAACTCAATTTGCCACCTCTCAGCCCAGCTCTGCATCCTATCTATGTCTCTCTGCAACCTACTACATCATTCGTCACTATCCACAACTCCACCGACCATAGTGTTGCCCGCAAATTTACTAACCCACCCTTCTAAGCCCTCCTCCAGGTCATTTATAAAAATAACGAATAGCCCTGGACCCAACATCGACCCTTGCGGAATTCCGCTAGTAATTGGACACCAAGATGAACATGTTGCATCAACTGCAACACTCTGTTTTCTTTGAGCGAGCCAATTACTGATTCAAACTGCTATGTCTCCCACAATCCCGTTCCTCCACATTTTGTATAATAGCCTACTGTGGGAACCTTATCGAACACCTTGCTGAAATCCATATACACAACATCAACCTGCTTACTCACATCTACCTGTTTGGTCACTTTGTCAAAAAACTCATAAGATTCGTTCGGCATGACCGACTCTTTACAAAACCATGCTGACTGTCCCTGACCAGAATATTCTTTTCTAGATGATTATAAATCCTATCTCTTATAATCTTTTCCAACACTTTACCAACAACTGAAGTGAGACTCACTGGTCTGTAATTACCAGGGTTGTCTCTACTACCCTTCTTGAACAAGGGAACCACATTTGCAATCCTCCAGTCCTCAGGTACTATTCCTGTAGATAATGATGGTTTCTAGATCAATGGCACAGGCTCGGCAATCTCTTCATTTGCTTCACAGAGGATTCTAGGATAGATCCCATCTGGCCCAGAGGACTTGTCTATTTTCACACTCTACAGTATTTCTAATACCTCTTCCTTGTGAACCTCAATCTCTTCGAGTCAAGATGCAAGTATCTCTGTATCCTCCTCGCCAACATTTTCATTTTATATAGTGAACACTATCGAAAAATATTTATTTAGTGTTTCCCATGTCTCCTCTGACTCCACACACAACTTCCCACTATTATTCTTGATTGGCCCTAATTTAACTCTCGTCATTCTTTTATTCCTGACATACCTATGGAAAGCCTTAGGGTTAACCCTGATCCTATCCGCCAACAACTTCTAATGTCTCCTCCTGGCTCTCATGTCTCCTCCTGGCTCTTCTGAGCTCTCTTATTAGTTCATGCAGTGAAACGATTCTGTCTGCTGCACATCATTCTGCTTCGAAATATCAGGCAGTATTTCATATTGATTACTGTACACGTTAACCTTTATCAAGCCATGACAATGAAATCACTGAATCCTCATCACTATACTACCAGGGAAGGTTTCTGTTAAAATCACCCTGGACACCAAGAAATACGCCATTCTATTCTCCCATCCTTCTGTGCGTGATCCCCTCGGCCGTATTCCGGTCTTGTTGGTTGGTTTACAATACTGAGGCTATCCAATCATCTTTGCATTTCAGTTTCTAAAGGATGAGACCTTCTCTCTGAGCTGGCACTGTGCTTGCTCAGTGGTGATAACACTGTCCTTGTAAACTAGAAAAGTGCTTGAAATAGTCCATTCATGTTTTTCATTCCAAGAACTTGAGGCAAACCGTTTGGCAGGACAGGAAATAGCGGGCGTGGGCAGTGATCAAGTTTGGCAGCAAGAACGAGGTGAGGCAGTATAAACTACAGAGTAATGGGGAAACAATGGGCAAGGAACCCTGGGACGGGAGGGGCTGAATGCTTCCTTTCTTTGCTGTAACCAGACATTGGTGTTGAACTCAGAAATGGGACAACATCAGACAAGTCGGTGAAATCTTACTTTCTGCTTGTTTTCTCCCGAGGCCTGTGTCACACTAGGGGAAATGTGTCTGCGTGCTTCAGTCTATGGGTAAAAATGGGGTTCAGTTCCCATCTCAAACTTTAATCCCACTTATTATGTTTTACGAGATTAAAACGTTCCAGAGAAATTAGCATTCAGGTGAAACGTCAGAGTTCAAAAGGTTACAGACCAACTGCTGGGAAACAAGATGAAGGGACCCGGTTCTGTGCTGTAAACACTCCATAATTCAATCATTTTTGAGGGGAAACATATCTGCAGTGACATAATTCCAAAAACTGTGTTATGAAGAAACGGTGCAACGGCTTCTGCCCTCATCCCTGGTGGCCTAGTGGTTAGTATTCAGCGATTTAACTGAGTGGCCTGGGTTTCATTACCATTCAGGAAATCAGGACTTCTTGTTCCTGATGCAGAGAGCGCAGCTCTACCAGGAATCTGTTTCATGCCTTAGATCAGTCAATACCCCAGCTCATCAAAGAAGTGAAAAGTGCCTTCCCTCTCTCTGCACAGTCAGACAGTTAATCCTTCATTCTCCTCTGATTCCACTTTCCAAAGAATTTCAAAATATTGTCAAAACTGAGTCTCAGCTATTTCTTTTCTGTCTTTTCATCCATCGGAGCTGCAGCGATTAAGTGCGTTGGTTTCTGAAAACGAAACGTCCCTATGAGCAATGTATTGGGCTATTCCAGGATTGCCTTCTCTGACGGCGCTGGGACATTACTGATGTTGTCTATGATATGGAAGTGCCAGTGTTTGAGTTGAGTAGACAAAGGTAAAAATTACACAATATCAGGGCAGAGTCCAGCAGGTTTATTTGGAAGCACTAAGTTCCAGGGAGCCGCTCCTTCATCAGGTGGTGTTTTTCTGCAGAAACTTGGTATGTGTGTCAATATGCGCGATCTTTTGGAAGATCATCTGGACTTTAACCGACCGTTCGTGGTGTCGACGGTACCCATGACGTGGAGGTGTTGGTGTTGGACTGGGGTGGATACATTTAATAATCACACAAAGCCATTTTAGATTCCAACAGTTGACAAACACCTGATGAAGAAGCAGTGCATGGAACACTGGTGCTTCCAAATACGTCTGTTCAATACAATCAGGTGCTGTGTGATTTTTACTCTGATAGCTCTTGGTAATGTTTAACTGATCGAAGACAGTGAAAGAACTTTCGTTCGTAGACATGAAAATTTCAAATATTATCCACCTCAGCATAACAAAAGTGATGAGGTTGGATTTGTGATGAATCTCCACAATGCGCTTGCGCAATGTAAAAGTCGAACATACAACTGCCTGATCCGGAGCCAGGTATAAGAATGGTTGTACCACTGAGCAGATGCACAGCTGAAAGTTTACACGCTGCAGAGCTGTGGTGTTAACAAGGACATGAGCAATAACAGTAACAGTCACAAGGTGAACAAAGAACAAAGATAATCACCATCATTGATTCACTTCAAATTGTCCTCAAAACAACGAGCATTCACAATCTGATCAGCCAATCAATGAGGTCACTGCCGATCTTGGAAATTGCAACTGACTTTTCTGCGTTTTCACCATAATTTGAGGTAAATTCCAGCCTAATCATAACATCGCATATTCCCATTAATTTTTATCTTTAGATAACGTTAATGACCTGTCCGAATTTGCAGGAAATGAGTGAAAACGTCCTTCCAATGACATAATCCAGTGCAGAGTTGGCCAGAAATGAAAAGACAAAGACATGAAACATCACTCCCATTTTTCTCTGTACCAATGCGTTTTCCTGAGTTGAATATTTGCAGGACTTGTCTTTACTATCTAAAGAATTAATTATTTTCCCGGGAAAGATTCTTCATAAATCAATTAACATCTGAGGTGTTGAAACATATTTTACTTTAGATTAAAATAGTTGAATATCCTTTTCCCCCAACCTAATGTCCCAATCCTTCCTCCTCTTCCATGTAAATACAAACTGCTCCAGGTGATGTTGGAGCTCCCAACCTGACGTTCCAATGCTCCTTGCTGCTCCATGTCAATAGAAGCTGCTCTTCTTGAGGTTGGAGCTCCCAGTTTGATGTCCCAATGCTCCCTGTTCCATGTCACTACCAGTGATGCAGTTGAGGTTAGACCTACCACTCTGATGTCCCAATGCTCCCAGCTGTTAAATGTCACTAAAAGCTGGTCCTTGTGAGGTTGGAGCTCCCAGTCTGATGTCCCAATGTTCCCTCCTCCATGTCAAGAGAAGCAGTCCAGTTGAGGTTGGATGTATCACTCTGCTGTCCCAAAGCTCCCTGCTGCTACATGTCATTAAAAGCTGCTCCAGGTGAGAGTGGAACTCCCAGACGGATGTCGCAAAGCTTCTTGCGCCATGTCAACTGGAGCTGCTCCAAATGAGGTTAGATCTTGCATTCGGAGGTTCCAATGCTCCCTGTTGCTCCATGTCAACAGAAGCTGCTCCAGTTGTGTTTGGAACTCCCAGCCTGATGCCTCAATGCTCCCTGCTGCTCCATGTCAATGGAAGCTGCTCCAGGTGTGGTTCGAACTCCCAGACTGATGCCACAATACTCCCTGGTTCACGTCAAAAGACGCTGCTCCAAATGAAGTGGGAGCTCCCATCCCTGGCAGCTCACATACGTCTATACCATCATAGAAATACTGCCCACTGAATATCCCCACCACTGGACCCATTGGTGGAATATCCACATCATGAGAACCTAATATTATTTTTAGTCACCACCGAATCATTATTTCCAAAAGTCATTCTTTCTTAAACCTTATTTCGCATGTGCATACTGCAGTCAATCCGAAGTAAGATAATGGTGCTAATTGATGTATGCCTAATAAAAATTACATCCTATTTTTCATGTTGAGTAACTGCGAGTTAGCAAGGACAATGTTTGTATTCAAATCACACGTTTATTCCAGGTGAGAGAATGTGGTTTGCATTATTTAAAATGAACTTGTTCACTGCGTAAAATGATCAAATAGATCTCAATTTCAAAACAACATTGGAAACGTTGTCATCCATCTTGAAATGTGGTGTCTTCTTCTTTCAACCAGACGGGTATTATATCGAAAAGTCTATTACTGATATGCGTACAGACACTTTAAATCGCAAGGATTGTGAAGGTTTGTAATTCAGGTTGAGGTTTAGGGTATAGGTTTGCTTGCGGAGCTGGAGGTTTGACATCCAGATGTTTCATTACCTGGCTAGGTAAAACCATCAGTGGCGACCTCCATGTGAAGCGAAGCTGTTGTCTCTTGCTTTCTATTTATATCTTTCTCCAGGATGGGGTTCCTGCGGTTTGTGGTGATGTCATTTCTTGTTCGTTTTCTGCGGGGTTGACAGATGGCATGTAGATCTATGTGTTTGTTTATGGCGTTGTGGTTGGAGTGCCAGGCCTTTGGGAATTCTCTGGCATGTCTTTGCTTAGACTGTCCCAGGATCAAGGTTTTTCCCAAGTCGAACCGGACTACCAAAAATACATAAACCAGGAGCCCCCCCTCAGACCCATAGTCTCATTACCGGGAACACCAACTTACAGGCGGGCCAAAGAACTACACGCAAGACTGAAATACCTCATAGAAGAGTCACAGCACTCCATCCACTCCACCCAGGAATTCCTAAAAAACATCAAAAACACCAAAATAGAGGAAGAAGAAGCAATGATCTCATTCGACATAACAGCACTGTTCACCTTCATCAACATCGACCTGGCAAAGGAAACACTTACCACACTTTTAGAAGAGACCATCACAGACACCAACCACCATCAATCACATTACCAACGAAAACATCATGAAGCTAGTGGACCTGTGCCTCACCACCCACCTCACTTTCAACAACATCGTCTACAAACAAACCAACGGCACACCCATGGAATCTCCGCTGTCAGGATTCATAGCAGAGGTGGTAATGCAAAGACGAGAACAAACAGCCCTACCAACAATCAAACCAAAAATCTGGGTCCGCTACGTAGATGGCACCTTTGTCATCACAAAACAAAACAAGATAGAAGAGACATTTGACATCATCAACAACACCTTCACAGGCATAAAGTTCACCAAGGAGGAAGAAACCGACAACAAACTCACATTCCTGAACGTCACAGTAGAAAGAAAGGACAACGGAGAACTACAAACCTAAGTATACAGAAAACCGAAAAACACTGACCAAATACTTAACTACACCAGCAACCATCCCAACACACACAAACAAAGCTATATCAGAACACTATTCCAATGAGCCACCACACACTGCAACATAGACGAACTTCGGAAAACAGAGGAGAACCACCTATACAACGTATTCGAGAAGAATAGATTCTCAAAAAATACAGTTCGCAGATTCCTCAAGAACAAACCACGACAAGCAGACCAAACACAGCCAGAAACCTTAACTACCTTACCATACATCGAAGAAGTTTCAGAAATGACAGCCAGACTATTCAGACCCCTCGGAATCCTAGTAGTACATAAATCCACCAACACTCTCAAACAAAAACTAACAAACTTAAAAGACACAGTTCAACCCATGGACAAAACCAACGTCATCTACAAGGTTCCATGCAAGGATTGCCACCAACACTACGTAAGACAAACAGGAAGAAAGTTAGCCACCAGGATATACGAACACCAGCTCGCCACAAAAAGACACGACCTTCTCTCCTTCGTAGCCCTACACACTGATTAAAAATACCACTATTTCGACTGGGACAACACATCTATCCTGGAACACGCTAAGCAAAGACATGCCAGAGAATTCCTAGAGACCTGGCACTTCAACCACAATGCCATAAACAAACACTTAGATCTAGATGCCATCTATCAACCCATCCGAAAACGAACAGGAAATGACATCACCACAAACCCCAGGAACCCCATCGAGAAGAAAAATATAAATAGAAAGCAGGAGACAACGGCTTTGCTTCACTTGGAGGTCGCCACTGATGATGATGTTACCTAGCCAAGTAATGAAACGTCTGGATATCAAAGTTACAGCTCAGCGAAGCAACCCTCCACCCTACATTTTAAATCATTTTTCATGTTTATGTTCCATGAATCTGCGGTTAATGATCCACAGTTTAGTTTCAATCCCTATAGGTAACATGCTGATTTCTCCAGTTGTTCATAGTTCAATGTGATGCATCCAGTGTGTGCATAACGAGAGGGAGCTTGCTTCCCACATCTTGTGTTTATCTGTGCCTTATGTCCAGCATTCATCAACGGCGAGAGCAAGGGGCGAGGGCGAGACCAATGTGTAAGTCTCTCCGTGCCCATGCACGGCACCCACAGCGGCAATTCTCCACTGTGCATTTACAGCCAGTTCTCAGTGCCCCTACACCCACGCCCTGCCCCTTTTGAAATATCTCCATTATTTTGTGCTGTTTCGCTGTGCTCTTCTCACCAGGATGAATTACTTCGACTCAACTTCCTCCAGATTTCATCTTACAAAACATTCATTAAGATTCCCTTTGCATAAACATGCATTTCGCAGCTCTCATACGAAAAAACGTTAACAGCAGCTTGACTTGAAAAAGAAAATCGCGCTCCTTTTCATTATCCCAAAGCAAACTAGATTTCAATGCAGTTTAGTCAAACGGCGCAAACTATCCCTTGAGATTTTGTAATAGCGACAATGCATATAAACTGACCGTTGGAGTTCCAGTTTCAATGCGACAGCTGAAAAACCGCACCATTGAAAGCCGTTGATGACAGTGGGACTCGAATCCACGCGTGCAGAGCACAATGGATTAGTAATCCATCGCCTTAACCTCTCGGCCACCACATCACAGATACTCAAAAAGCTCTGACCTTATGTATAATTGAATTTCGTAAATTATGCAGAGCAGCAGATATTTCTCCCTGGTGTTGGTGAAATGACAAATAATACAGTCCGGTTCCAAGACTATGGTCTGACCCCTGGGTTGTGGGGCAAGTGCACTCCCACTGGCACACTGTGCACACAGTGATCTGAACAAAAATGAGGAAATGACTATGTAACAAGGTCTGTTGAATTCTGTGAAATTTGAAGTCAATGGAATGAAGAACCCGAGACAGCAGGAGGTGTTCTTTCAATAAAGAGTTGGATAGAGCTCTTAAGGATAGTGGAATCAAGGGTTATGGGGATAAGGCAGGAACAGGATACAGACTGAGGATGTTCAGGGCATGACCATAATGAATGGTGGTGCTGGCTCGAAGGGCAGAATGGCCCACTCCTGCACCGACTGTCTATTGTCTATTAAATTGCCTGTGAGGAATTGTTTTCCAGACTGGAGGAGAGTGCATAGTGCTCAATGTCATTATTCCGAAGACCTAACTTCCACTCAGATGTTTTTGACACGCACTTGTGTACAGAACAGACAATTTCAAAATCCAAAATAAGGCTAAACTGACAATTGATCTCAACAATGCAAAAACCTTGATGCGTATCATTTTCCTGGGCGTGCGACACCAAGTCACTGTATGATCACAGCAACAGAGTGAGCAAGTGTCAGAAGGAAAATGAGTGCAGTACCAGAGCGCATACTGGGAGCAGCACGTGACACACGGGGAAGTGCATTTCCCACAACAGGAATACTTCCCAAACAGCGGAATGCGGTGGAAGAATTCAGAGGGAGTTTGCACTATGAAATTCGATGCCAGAGACACGATGGAGATCTGTCATTGAGTCTGTTCAAGATGAAGATTTTAAGATTTCTACAGATGCAAAACAAAATAAAAAGCTCATGAGTTAATGAAGGCAAAAGATGAAATTGTACATTTCATCAATCTATCCATCTTTACAATGAGTACCTCACCACTTTCCTCACTCGGGGACAGAACCACTGTTGAAGATGATAATATAATCCCCGTTTACTTGCCATGGAATCAGAGAAACTCGGTTTCCCAAACGTTAAGGTAAAACCAGGAATGTGGAGGTAAGCATTAATGTGTTGCTCCTGTGCTGAAGGTGACCAGTGCACGGTATCTCTGTTCCAGTATAGTGGGCTGTGCTGTGCCGAAGTTTTAATTTTGAGCCTCACATGGAGCAGCTTCAATTTGTCATCGTGTTGAGGGGTACGGACAGAAGGTGATATTGAGCAAAGCCAAGTTTATGGGAAAATACCCGTGTTTGTGGATTGAGAAACAACCTTTTCTGGATAATGACTCCTTGATCAACAAACATACTGCAAGTATCTAAAACGTGAAGAGACTATGTGGAGAGAGAGCCGAAGGTGATTTTTCACCAGTTGGATAACGTTTCTCATGTGCACTACTTTAAATTCTGGGAAAATAGAAGTTGAACTGGTTTCATGTTACACAGTTTTTTTACAAACTCACAAAGGTTGCTGCAATAATAAAAAAAGAAATCACATAGGACCGTTTGAATATTGTATTGAACTGAATTTTGGTGTGAGCATATTTTATCTTAACTGGCGTGCTGCAGAGAAGTACAGAGGGTTAACAATACAAAAGGACCCAGTCTTCTTGGTGGATTTCTTGGGTGGAGTTAAGAATGTACGAAATGTACATAACATCATGTGAATGTGGTCAAATCTTTAAAGTAGGTGTTGCATCTCCAAGTGACGATTCAATTCCTAGTCATTAGGATATCACTTCTGTCTGCAGTTATTTTAGGACATCAGCGCCATTTACCGAGTTTCACCTTGAATAATACGCCACACCTTACCAATCCATGAACTTGTTATACTCAGTCTTATTCAGTTGTACGTGTTCATGAAATATCTTTGTGTCTGAAGTCAACAAATTCGAAATTGTTACGCAACTATACTGACTTTCACTCAATGGTAAATTCTCTCCTTGTACGTTTTTTCGTGTATCTTTTAAACCACTCTGAAGTCAGCTTCTACGTTTTACTTCTGTAAAGTCGTTCACGATTTAAATAACTCTATTGCGTGGAAGAAACTCTCATCCAAACTTTTCTTAATCATTCCCTAATGGTTTTCAAGCTCAAACGATAGTTATTGATTCACTCGAAAGAGGGACTTTCCCCGATTTACTCATTCAAACCTCGCGTTATGTGAAAATCTCATTTGTTTACATCAAACTTGCGTGTTTTTGCTCCAGCATTTCCAAATCTCGTGAATAAACTCCGTCATTCTTTCTATCATCCCGATGAAACCGGTTGTATCTTTTCTGATATTCTTATGTCTTAGTAAACAACGTCACTTGGCTTTCTTATATCTTGCTATCCAGGAAACAGCGTCTGTGCCCTTTCTCACTTCTTTGCATGCTTTTGGTGGAGAATGAGGACAAGGATTACACACAATGTTCCCACTGAGGGTGAACTACAAATTTTACTTTTACACTATGAACTCTTTGCTTTTTAAATACGACGTCTCTATTTATAAACTCCAATAAGGTTAATTACTATCTATCCAGTTCATGAACATCGTCTCCATGGAGACGAAAATTATCCATCACTTCCTTTATTCTTCCACGGGATGTCTGAAAGGTTTGTAAGGCCAACATCTCCATATCCCCGTGTCCTGAGTCAGTCTCAGCTATTTCTAAAGGTGACTGAAGTTCAAATAGTTCATAGTGTGTCTCCCGTCATTCCAGTACAGACTGGATCTGGACAGTAAATGCCATCACCAAAGGCCACAGTATATAAACCACTCTGAACCCCTCAATTAGATTCCAGGCTGTAACTCACACTGGGATATCTGTTATTCTGTATATAAACAGCTCTGAACCCCTCAATTAGATTCCAGGCTGTAACTAACCCCGGGCTATCTGTTATTCTGTATATAAACCACTCTGAAACCCTCAATTAGATTCCAGACTGTAACTCACCCTGGGCTATCTGTTATTCTGTATATAAACCACTCTGAACCCCTCAATTAGATTCCAGGCAGTTACTCACTGTGGGCTCTCTGTTATTCTGTATATAAACCACTCTGAACCCCTCAATTAGATTCCAGGCAGTTACTCACTGTGGGCTATCAGTTATTCTGTATATAAACCACTCTGAACCCCTCAATTAGATTCCAGGCTGTCACTCACTCCGGCCTAACTGTTATTCTGAATATAAACCACTCTGAACCCCTCAATTAGATTCCAGGCTGTAACTCACTCCGGGCTATCTGTTATACTGTATATAAACCACTCTGAACCCCTCAATTAGATTCCAGGCAGTTACTCACTGTGGGCTCTCTGTTATTCTGTGACATAAACCAGAGGATTTGAGCCAAGGGGAGAGGCTGAATAAGCTGGGGCTGTTTTCCCTGGAGCATCAGAGGCTGAGGCGTGACTTTATCGATGTTTATAAAATCAAGACGGGCATGGATAGGAGAAATAGACAAAGTCTTTTCCTCGCTGTAGGGGAGTCCAGAACTAGAGGGCAGAGGTTTAGTGTGAGAGGGGAAAGATATGGAAGAGACCTAAGGGGCAACTTGTTCACTCAGAGGGTGGTCCATGAATGCAATGAACTGTCAGAGGAAGTGGTGGAGGGAGTACAATTGCAACATTTAAAATTCAGCTCGATGGATATGTGAATGGGAAAATTTTGGAGGGAGATGGGCCAAGTGCTTGAAAAAGAGACTAGAGTAGGTTAGGATATCTGGTCGGCATAGACGGGTTGGACCAAAGGGTCTGTTTCCATGCTGTACATCTCTAGGACTGTATGACTCCGCGATTTTGTGACTCACTACTTGTTATCTGTTATTCTGTATGTAACCCACCCTGAACACCTCGATTTGATTCCAATCTGTAACTCACTCCAGGCTATCTGTTATTCTGTATTTTAACCCCCGAAGCCCTCGATTAGATTCCAGGCTGTAACTCACTCTGGGCTATCTGATATTTTGTATATAACCCACCCTGAACACCTCGATTTGAATCCAGGCTGTAACTCACTCCAGAGTATCTGTTATTCTGTATGCAAAACACCCTGAACCCCTCGATTGGATTCCTGTCTGTATCTCATTCTGTGGCATCTGTTATTCTGTATGTAAATCACTCTGAACTCCTCGATTAGGTTCCGGGCATTAGCTCACTCAGGGATATCTTTTAATCTGTATATAAACATGCCTGAATCCCTCAATTAGATTCCATGCCTTAACTCACTCCAGAGTATCTGTGTTTTGTATATTAACCACTCTGAACCCCTCGATTACATTCCAGGCTTTAACTCACTCCGGGATATTTGTTATCCTGTATATAAACTACCCTGAAACCCTCAATTAGAATCCAGGCTGTAACACATGCTGGTCTATCTGTTATTCTGTATTTAAATCACTCTGAACTCCTCAAGTAGGTTCCAGGCATTTGCTCACACATGGCTATCTGTTAATCTGTATATAAACAAGCCTGAACCCCTCAATTCGATTCCAGGCTGTAACTCACTCTGGGCTATCTGTTAATCTGTATATTAACCACCCTGAACCCATTGATTTGATTCCACTTCCTGTCATGTTAAACTCATGTTCCCAACACAATCTAATCTCAATAATGATCAATGTATCACTGGTCCTCCAATCTGCTGGCACTACCATCATGTTAACTTACTGATGTTTACGTACATGATCAGCTGTAGCATCTGAACAATACTGCTTCAGAATTTCTCATCATTTTACACAGAAACATTCAGCTTTTTCTATTCTTACTGCAAATCACCTTCCAGAATATTCTCTTGCACCTGCCAATGTTTTCAATATAATTCACAAAACACTGACAGCAGGGTAGATGACATGATAGGATGTAGCAAACTGTTACACTCAGTACCTTCATGTTACAATGTAATAATATCCAGTCAGAAACATGCCCTGGGTCAGGGATAAAGCATCCCTGGGTCTGGAAGTGGGGACTGGGCAGAGAACGGGGTTTTCATCTGTCACTGAGTTAGTTTGGAAATCTGTGCTGCGCATGGACATTTCTCCACATTATATTCAGTTTCTATGTGTGGGTGTGTGTGTGTGATGGAGAGAGTTTAAACTGAGTTTAACTCTGCGTCTCTGCTTAGGGATTCCCTGTCTTTCAGATATTTGACTGCAACATCATAGAAACTGTGGGTATCTGCCTGTTTCTATCCCATCTTTCAGAACACATAGAAACCTCCACATAAAGCACTTGAATCCTGTCTGGCTCACCTCATTGTTGAGTTGGTCCATGGTGGGTAATTTCTCCTCTGCTTTCTCTCCTCTCGTATCCCGTTGCTCTGTCGATTAATTGCACAATACCCTCAATTTGAATGCAATTTGCAACTCACTCCAGGCTATCTGTTATTCTGTATGCAACCCACCCAGAACACCACGATTCGATTCCAAGTTGTAACTCACTCCGGGATATCTGTTATTCTATATATAACCCACTCTGAACACCTCAATTTGATTCTAGGCTGTAACTCACTCCGGGCTGTCTGTTATTCTGTATATAAACCACCCTAAACCCCGCGATTAAATTCCAAGCTGTAACTCACTCCAGGCTATCTGTTATTCTGTTTATAAACTACCCTGAACCCCGCGATTAGATTCCAGGCTGCAACTCACTCTGGGCTATCTGTTATTCTGTATATAAATCACCCTGAACCCCGCGATTCGATTCCAGGCTGCAACTCACTCCGAGCCATCTGTTATTCTGAATATGAAATATATATTCTGAATATATATTCTGTATATAAACAAGCCTTAACCCCTCAATTAGATTCCATGCCTGAACTCACACCGGGGTATTTGTTTTCTGTATATGAACCACCCCGAACCCCTCGATTCCATTCCAGGCTTTAACTGACCTCGGGATTACTGTTATTCTGTCACATAAACCAGCCTGAACCCCTTGATTAGTTTCCAGACTGTAACTCACCCCGGGCTATCTGTTATTCTGTATATAAACAGGCCTGAACCCCTCAATTAGATTCCAGGCTGTAAGTCACTCTGGACTATCTGTTCTTCTGTATATAAACCACTCTGAACCCCTCAATTAGATTCCAGGCTGTAACTCAACCTGGGCTATCTGTTATTTTGTATATAAACCACTCTGAATCCCTCAATTAGAATCCAGGCTGTAACTCACCCCAGGATATCTGTTATTCTGTATGTAAACCACTCTGAACCCCTCAATTAGATTCCAGGCTGTAACTCAACCTGGGCTATCTGTTATTCTGTATATAAACCACTCTGAATCCCTCAATTAGAATCCAGGCTATAACTCACGCCGGGATATCTGTTATTCTGTACATAAACCACTCTGAACTCCGCGATTTGATTCCAGGCTGGAACTCACTCCAGGTTATCTGTTATTCGGTATATAAACCACTCTGAACTCCGCGATTCGATTCCAGGATGTAACTTACTCCGGGCTATCTGAGAGGGACAGACACACAGAGAGAGAGAGAGAGAGCGAGCGACAGGGAGAGTGAGAGTGAGTGAGAGAGAGAGAGAGAGAGAGAGAGAGAGAGAGAGAGAGAGAGAGAGAGAGAGAGAGAGAGAGAGAGAGAGAGAGGGACAGGGCGAATGAGGGGTATATAGAGAGAGAGAGGGACAGGGAGAGAGAGAGAGAGGGAGAGAGAGAGTGAGAGGGACAGGGAGAGAGAGAGAGAGAGAGGGAGAGAGAGAGTGAGAGGGACAGGGAGAGAGAGAGAGTGAGATAGAGGGAGAGAGAGTGAGGGACAGGGACACAGAGAGAGAGAGGGACAGAGAGAGAGAGAGGGACAGGGAGAGAGAGTGAGGGACAGAGAGAGAGAGAGACAGGGAGAGAGAGTGAGGGACAGGGGGAGAGAGAGAGGGACAGGGAGAGAGAGAGACAGTGAGGGGGAGAGAGAGAGGGACAGGGAGAGAGAGATACAGAGAGAGAGTGAGGGGGGGAGGGACAGAGAGAGAGAGAGAGAGAGGGACAGGGAGAGAGAGAGAGGGATATGGAGAGAGAGAGGGACAGAGAGAGAGTGGGGGGAGAGGGACAGAGAGAGAGAGACAGAGAGACAGAGAGAGAGAGGGACAGTGAGAGAGAGACGGACAGGGGAGGGAGAGAGAGAGAGGGACGGGGGGAGAGAGAGAGAGAGACAGGGAGAGAGAGAGTGAGGGAGAGAGAGAGGGAAAGGGAGAGAGAGAGAGGGACAGAGAGAGAGAGAGAGGGGAGAGAGAGAGAGAGAGAGAGGAACAGAGAGAGAGAGGACAGGGAGAGAGAGAGATAGACAGGGGGAGAGAGAGAGAGAGAGGGACAGGGAGAGAGAGAGAGAGGGACAGGGAGAGAGTGAGAGGGACAGGGAGAGAGAGAGTGAGATAGAGGGAGAGAGAGTGAGGGACAGGGAGAGAGAGGGACAGGGAGAGAGAGAGAGAGGGAGAGAGAGCGAGGGACAGGGAGAGAGAGAGAGAGGAGAGGGACAGAGAGAGAGAGAGAGGGAGAGAGGGACAGGGAGAGAGAGAGAGAGGGACAGGGAGAGAGAGAGAGACAGGGAGAGAGAGAGGGACAGACAGAGGGGACAGGGAGAGAGAGAGTGAGATAGAGGGAGAGAGTGAGGGACAGGGAGAGAGAGGGACAGGGAGAGAGAGAGAGAGAGACAGAGAGAGAGAGAGAGGGACAGAGAGAGAGAGAGAGAGCGACAGGAGAGAGAGGGACAGAGAGAGAGAGTGAGGGACAGGGAGAGAGTGTGAGGGACCAGGGAGAGAGAGAGAGGGACAGAGAGAGAGAGTGAGGGACAGAGAGAGAGAGAGACAGGGAGAGAGTGAGGGACAGAGAGAGAGAGAGAGGGACAGGGAGAGAGAGAGAGGGGGGGGAGAGAGACATAGTGAGAGAGAGAGGGACAGGGAGAGAGAGAGATGGGGGGGAGAGGGACAGAGAGAGAGAGAGGGACAGGGAGAGAGAGACAGAGGGGGAGTGGGACAGTGAGAGAGAGAGAGAGAGAGTGACAGGGAGAGAGAGAGAGAGAGAGGGACAGGGAGAGAGTGGGACAGGGAGAAAGAGAGACAGGGAGAGAGAGAGACAGGGAGAGAGAGAGAGAGGGACAGAGAGAGAGAGAGGGACAGGGAGAGAGAGAGGAGGGAGAGAGAGAGGGAGGGAGAGAGAGAGGGACAGGGAGAGAGAGGGACAGGGAGAGAGAGAGAGATACAGGGAGAGAGAGAGGGACAGGGAGAGAGAGAGAGGGAGAGACCGGGGAGAGAGAGAGAGACAGGGAGAGAGAGAGAGCGTGAGGGACAGAGAGAGAGAGAGAGAGAGAGAGAGACAGGGAGAGAGAGAGAGAAAGGGACAGAGAGAGAGAGGGAGAGAGGGACAGGGAGAGAGAGAGGGGGACAGGGAGAGAGAGAGAGAGAGACAGGGAGAGAGAGAGTGAGATAGAGGGAGAGAGAGTGAGGGACAGGGAGAGAGAGAGTGAGATAGAGGGAGAGAGAGTGAGGGACAGGGAGAGAGAGGGACAGGGTGAGAGGGAGAGAGGGAGACAGAGAGAGTGAGAGAGAGTGAGGGACAGGGAGAGAGAGGAGAGGGAGAGAGGGACAGGGAGAGAGAGAGAGAGAGAGGGACAGGGAGAGAGAGAGAGACAGGGGGAGAGAGAGGGACAGAGAGAGAGAGAGAGGGACGGGGGAGAGAGAGAGTGAGATAGAGGGAGAGAGAGTGAGGGACAGGGAGAGAGAGGGACAGAGAGAGAGAGGGACAGGGGAGAGAGAGAGGGGGACAGAGAGAGAGAGGGCGACAGGGAGAGAGAGAGAGTGACGGAGAGAGAGAGGTACAGGGAGAGAGAGTGAGGGACAGGGAGAGAGAGTGAGGGACAGGGAGAGAGAGAGAGAGAGAGAGTGAGGGACAGGGAGTGAGAGGGACAGAGAGAGAGAGTGAGGGACGCAGAGAGAGAGGGACTGAGATAGAGTGAGGTACGCAGAGAGAGAGGGACAGAGATAGAGTGAGGTACGCAGAGAGAGAGACAATGAGAGAGGGACAGTGAGAGTGGGACAGTGAGAGTGGGACCGAGACAGAGAGAGAGGGACAGGAACAGAGAGAGATTGAGAGAAAGAGCGGGATACATAGAGAGAGCGAGAGGAACACAGAGAGAGTGACAGAGAGAGAAAGATAGAGAGGGACACAGAGAGAGAGTGAGGGACACAGGGAGAGAATGATGGACACAGGGAGAGAAAGTGGGACACAGGGAGAGAGTGACGGGCACAGGGAGAGAGAGTGGGACACAGGGAGAGAGTGTGATAGAGAGACCGAGGGACAGACAGAGAAAGAGAGAGTGAGGGATACAGAGAGAGGGACAGAGAGAGAGAGAGAGGGACACAGAGAGAGAGAGAGGGACACAGAGAGAGAGAGGGACACAGAGAGAGAGAGGGACACAGAGAGAGTGGGGGAGAGAGAGAGTGGGGGACACACAGAGAGAGAATGCATGTGTGTGAGAGAGAATGCGTGTGTGAGAGAGAATGCGTGTGTGAGAGAGAATGCGTGTGTGCGAGAGAGAATGCGTGTGAGAGAGAGAGAGAATGTGTGTGTGAGAGAGAGAATGCGTGTGTGCGAGAGAGAAAATGTGTGTGAGAGAGAGAGAATGAGTGTGTGTGAGAGAGAATGTGTGTGAGTGAGAATGCGTGTGTGAGTGAGAATGCGTGTGTGTGTGAGAGAGAATGTGGAATGCATGTGTGTGCGAGAGAAAATGTGTGAGAGAGAGAGAGAGAGAATGCGTGTGTGTGAGAGAGAGAATGCGTGTGTGTGAGAGAGAATGTGTGTGAGAGAGAATGCGTGTGTGTGAGATAGAAAATGTGTGTGTGAGAGAGAGAATGCGTGTGTGTGAGAGAGAGAGAATGCGTGTGTGTGTGAGAGAGAGAATGCGTGTGTGAGAGAGAGAGAAAGCGTGTGTGAGAGAGAAAATGTGTGTGTGAGGAGAGAATGCGTGTGTGAGTGAGAATGCGTGTGTGTGAGAGAGAGAGAATGCGTGTGTGAGAGAGAGAATGTGGAATGCGTGTGTTTGAGAGAGAAAATGTGTGTGAGAGAGAGAGAATGCGTGTGTGTAAGAGAGAAAATGTGTGTGTGAGAGAGAATGCGTGTGTGAGTGAGAATGCGTGTGTGTGTGAGAGAGAGAATGTGGAATGCGTGTGTGTGAGAGAGAGAATGTGGAATGCGTGTGTGTGAGAGAGAAAATGTGGAATGCGTGTGTGTGAGAGAGAAAATGTGGAATGCGTGTGTGTGAGAGAGAAAATGCGTTTGTGAGAGAGAGAGAATGCGTGTATGAGAGAGAATGCGTGTGTGTGTGAGAGAGAATGCGTGCGTGTGAGAGAGAAAATGTGTGAGAGAGAGAATGCATGTGTGAGAGAGAACGAGAATGCATGTGTGAGAAAGAATGCGTGTGCGAGAGAGAGCGAGAATGCGTGTGTGAGAGAGAGAGAATGAGTGTGAGAGAGAATGCGTCTGTGAGAGAGAGAGAGAATGCACGCGTGAGAGAGAGAATGAGTGTGGGAGAGAGAGAGCGAATGCGTGAGTGAGAGAGAGAATGAGTGTGTGAGAGAGAGAATGAGTGTGTGTGAGAGAGAAAATGTGTGTGAGAGAGAGAATGCGTGCATGTGTGAGAGAGAGAATGCATGTGTGAGAGAGAATGCGTGTGTGCGAGAGAGAAAATGTGTGTGTGAGAGAATGCGTGTATGAGAGAGAATGAGTGTACATGAGAGAGAATGCATGTGTGAGAAAGAATGCGTGTGCGAGAGAAAGAATGTGTGTGTGTGAGAGAGAGAGAATGAGTGTGTGCGTGAGAGAGAATGCGTGTACAAGAGAGAGCGAGAATGCATGTGTGCGAGAGAGAATGAGTGTGCTTGAGAGAATGCACGTATGTGAGAGAGAGAAGCGTGTGTGCAAGAGAGAGAATGCACGTATGTGAGAGAGAGAATGCGTGTGTGCGAGAGAGAGAGAATGCACGCATGTGAGAGAGAGAGAGAATGCGCGTGTGTGAGAGAGAGAGAATGCGTGTGTGCGAGAGAGAGAATGCGTGTGTGCGAGAGAGAGAATGCGCGTATGTGAGAGCGAACGAGTTTGCAAGAGAGAGAATGCGTGTGTGAGAAAGAATGCGTGTGCGAGAGAGAGCGAGAATGCGTGTGTGAGAGAGAATGAGTGTGAGAGAGAATGCGTCTGTGAGAGAGAGAGAGAGAATGCACGCGTGAGAAAGAGAATGAGTGTGGGAGAGAGAGAGCGAATGCGTGAGTGAGAGAGAGAATGAGTGTGTGAGAGAGAGAATGAGTGTGCAAGAGAGAGAATGGGTGCGTGAGAGAGAGAATGAGTGTTTGAGAGAGAATGTGTGCGTGAGAGAGAGAATGAGTATGGGAGAGAGAGAGAGCGAATGCGTGAGTGAGAGAGAGAATGAGTGTGTGAGAGAGAATGAGTGTGCGAGAGAGAGAATGAGTGTGTGAGAGAATGCGTGCGTGAGAGATAGAGAGAATGCACGTGTGAGAGAGAGAATGCGTGTGTGAGAGAGAGAATCAGTGTGGGAGAGAGAGAGAGTGAATGGGTGAGTGAGAGAGAAAAAGTGTGTGTGAGAGAGAGAGAATGCGTGTATGAGAGAGAATAAGTGTGTGAGAGAGAATGCGTGCGTGAGAGAGAGAATAAGTGTGAAAGAGAATGTGTCTGTGAGAGAGAATGCGCGCGTGAGAGAGAGAATGAGTATGGGAGAGAGAGAGAATGAGTGTGTGTGAGAGAGAATGAGTGTGTGAGAGAATGCTTGTGTGAGAGAGAATGAGTGTGCGAGAGAGAGAATGCGCGTGTGTGAGAGAGAGAGAATGCCTGTGTGCAAGTGCGTGCATGAGCTAGAGAAAATGTGCCCATGTGAGTGAGAAAGTGTGTGAGCGTGTGTGAGATATGATGTGCTCATGCATGAGAGTGTGTGTGAGTGTGAGAAAGAAAGGGTGAAAGTGAGAGAGAGGAAGTGTGTGAGTGGATGTGAAAGAGTGAGTGCATGCGAGTGTGTGTGCATGTGAGAGAGAGTGTGTGAACAAGTGAACGAGAGTGAGTGTCGTGAGAGAGAGGGCATGTGTGAGTGACTTTGCAAGTGTGTGTGAGAGAGACAGAGTTTTGGAGAGAGAGAGAGTGAGTGTGTGAAAGTGAGCATGTATGAGATGGTGAATGTGAGTGTGTGGGGTAAGTGTGTCAGAAAGTGTATATGAGAGTGTGTGTGTAAGAGTGTGTGTGGAAGCGAGTGTGTGAGAGAGAGAGTGTAGAGAGAGAGAATGAGTGAGTGAAAGTGTGTGTATGTCAGAGAGACAGAGAGAGAGTGTATGTTTGTGTGTGAGTGTGAGAGAGAAATTGTGATGGAGCGTGTGAAAATGTTTGAGTGTGCATTTGTGAGTGACTGCGTGTGTGTGTGTTTGTGTGCATGTCGGTGTGGATGTCTGCAAGCGTGTGAAAGGGCATGTGTGCGAGGGACTGAATGTGGTGTGTGAGGGGGTGTGTGTACACGTGTGAGAGTGTGAGTAAATGAGAGTGAGGGACAGTGTATAGTTTAGTGGATCATTACTGGGACAAGGACATAAACACGTGGTTTATACACAGTTACATTATGGAGGGATAGCACTGACACGGAAACTGGGCACTCCGATGGAAACACACACACAGTCTCACTCTCTCACACACCCACACACAGAGGCTTGGTCTCACTCTCTCTCACACACACACAGAGGCTTGGTCTCACTCTCTCTCTCACACACACACACAGTCTCACTCTCTCTCTCACACACACAGAGGCTTGGTCTCACTCTCTCTCTCACACACACACAGAGGCTTGGTCTCACTCTCTCTCACACACAAACAGAGGCTTGGTCTCACTCTCTCTCACACACACACAGAGGCTTGGTTTCACTCTCTCTCACACACACACAGAGGCTTGGTCTCACTCTCTCACGCACACACACAGAGGCTTGGTCTCAATCTCTCTCACACACACACACAGAGGCTTGGTCTCACTCTCTCTCACACACACACAGAGGCTTGGTCTCACTCTCTCACACACACACACAGAGCTTGGTCTCACTCTCTCTCACACACACACAGTCTCACTCCTCTCTCT